>NC_089761.1:13172389-13472389 GCF_040412425.1 Macrobrachium rosenbergii
TAATTTTGACAAATTTACTTTTTTCATGTGTTATGTGTAATGATAATGATTGTTGAAGTGTCATATTTAGTTTGGCATCAGATCTCAAAAGAACTAACGATTAAGTAACTTAATAGTGTAATTTAGAATTGATAATACAATTTTAACAGTAACGTAGTTTAGAACGAATAATATCTTTCTTGGTAAAAGCGTGGTATATGAACACGAGTGTGTCCAGCAAAGACTTGTTTCATTTCAATTGTCATCAGTTGAGATAAGAGAGAACGCTTTGTTTTGGGTTGTGATGACAGGTTTGGAAAACAAATGCCGATTCGCCCCATACGAGCTCAAGACGAGTGATTTCATGTTGTTACATGCATTGTTCGAGTCACGTACGCCACTTTTCAAAATGTTTTGCTGGGATGACGTAACTTTCTTTCTAGAATTTCTCCATGGTATCTCGCACCCAAAATGCTTTAATGACGTCACCTCCCTGCTTCTAGAACTTCCCTTTTGTATCTCGTACCCAAAATGCTTTAATGACATCATGTAATTGTTTCACATGTTACTGGAATTCTAAAATTTGCTTCATTCTGATTTCTTAGACCAGTTAATTTGGTTCCCTCTCTCTCTCTCTCGTTCTTAGAAAGAGATTACTTTTAACGTAGTGTTTTGTGGTCACGAATTAGCATTAACTTTTGAGATCCGAATTTAGTAAAGTTATTTAGTTTGTAACGGCGCCTGGTAAAAAATTGTTTTGTGGTAACGCTGCTGCAGCAAGTGATTTACAGAGGTTTTCACAAGTTTGTGTAAGGTAACGTGAATTTTACCTATTTATATCACGGTATGGTAAGTTAGGAAATTTTGACCGAGTGAAATTGTTATTGATAAATCTTATGTGTATTTTTGTGTGTATTTCTGTTTGCAATCTCTTCATATTTACACATTTTTTATGTTGTGATGTAACATTTATTTACATAGCATTTTAAATGTTCCTTGGTAATTTAACATTACATACTTGACTTAATTTTTCATTCATTAAGATTTTCTTTTCAAATCTTGAGTAATTCTTGATAGTTTAAATTTTGCTTGATTAATTTAAATTCCTGATAAAGTTTTTGTGAATTAGTTTTGCTTCATAATTTAATTCAAGAATTAGTTGAGTGTTGTTTTATTTTCAAGTAATAAGAAAATTTTCAGATTGTGAATTCTAATTATAAACTTTATTTTTAAATATAATTTTTTGTATTTAACATTTTTAGAAAAACAGTGTTTCATTTATTGATCACCAGTGAATAGGACTGATTGTGTGTGCATAAGACAAAGTGATAAACATGTTTTGTTCTTTTAGTTTTGCTAAAGTGAATTAAGACCAGGGAAACAGAGTTGTTTGATGGAGTGATGCCCTTTTACTCTAAAATATTTCTAGTTTAATTTTTGATACCTCGCACATATTCTGATAAACTTAGTTTGATTTTTCGAGTAATAAATAAGTTTTTTCTTAAGGGATCACTGCTACCTTTAGAGTACTCAGTCGTAATAATTAATGTTATGAGAGTTCAGGTATCTGGCTGAAGTGAAGTATATATTTTTTGAAATTTGAGATTAGTTGTGTAGTAACCAGGTACTTGATACGCATCGTGACATTATATATATATATATATATATATATATATATATATATATATATATATATATATATATATATATATATATATATATATATAGTGTAAAGCCAGTAGTTGCAATACGTTCAGAAATTGAAGGGAGACGATCTGAACACTCACTGTTCGAACCTACTGACTCCGAAGCCAAAACAAGAAAGTGCTGTCGTTCCTGGTATGAGAGATGCTTTCACAGAATGAGGGAAGTGCTGTTGCTCGAATAAAAGCAAGAAGGGTGAACACATGTTGCGAGAATTGTATTGATAAAACTTTCCTCGGTCTCAGTTGTTTCAACTTGAAACATTTTGTTTGAATGTAGGAAAATTTCAGGATTTTTATTTTCATCCAATGTAGACGCAAAACAGAAAAAAGTATTGTTTTTTTCTTGTACTCTAAGTGCTACATGATTTTCTTAGTCATACAACATAAGACTTAAAAAATTTTTAACAAAGAAAAGGAAACATTTAATTTTTTTTATATTTCAGAAGTAAAAATTTTACAAAATTATATATTTTTTCTTTTGATTCCTTATCAATATATGAAATGAAAATAAAATTTTCTTGATCTTATATGAAATTTTTTTTCAATTTTCCCGCTACCGGAAAAAGAGTAAAAAAAAAATGTTCGCCCTTTGCCACCATATAAGTATTATTCACAGTAATAAATAAAGTATTTATTTAATGCTCTAGGTTAATTTATTTGTTTTCCCGCATACTACAATATTGTTTTAATGAAAATAAAGCCTTTTTGATTAAATTTAAGGTACTTATATATATATATATATATATATATATATATATATATATATATATATATATATATATATATATATATTCTAATATAAATGCACCACGTATATATATAATTCTAAGTAAATGCACCACGTATGGTACACTCGGAAAAGTAAATGCACCACGTATGGTACACTCGGAAACCACAATCTCCGACCCACCTAGGTCGTGCTCCGAGTTTATGTGCGGGGCCTTTCTGGACAGATTCTACCCATCCCTCCCCTCACCCCCTTTACTATCTACAACCCCACAGGTTCGGCATTTTTTCTTCGTTTCGATTTATACAGGTTCTAGAATTCAACAGTGTTGTCTATATAATCATACCATAACTGTTTTGCATTATATGCAGCAAAATATAAAATAAAAAAAAACACCCAAAGCAAAATCCGGAAGAGTTCAAAAGGTATTCGAGCGTGTTTCAATCTGTGATAATGCGCGTTGCCCGCCGTCCAGAAAGGCCCCGCTCATAAACTCGGAGAACGGCCAAGGTGGCTCGGAGATTGCGATTTCCGAGTGTGCATGCCGCTCATTGAGTCCCCTGTGAACCACATAAGGAGAACATCGCTGCAGATTCCCAGAAAAGTCTGGATTTCTCCAGAATTTTTAGCAGATTCCAGAATTACTGATTTTTTTACAGTATAGCTTAAAATCTCCAGAATTTTGCTTGTGACCAGAATTTATTGGAGAAATATCCAGAATTATCCGTAATGTCACTGAAAAGTAGTGCGGTCTCTGCATAAATGCACATAGGGTGATTGTTTAAATTTTTGTACACCCATTTTCATACATACGGCTCGATCTGAGTTCTCAGATTTGGCGTTTTCCCACAGTTTGGCAAATTGGCCGGTCTTCTTATAGAATTTTTCGGGTTAGCCGTGGTATCACCTGGGAACCCTGCAGGATCGCAGTCATGTTAATCGAGGGTAGGCGTGCTGTCGTATGCGTGAGCCGATGGGTGATAACAAGTACCATTTCGTCCGACATTTACCTTAGCGTAATTCTTATGTTAACTAATAACAGTAATCCAGGGCCCTGTGTAATCTTAATGATAATATAATGTGATAATTTTACCCCTCGTCCTTTCATTTATGTACAACCCTTGAATGACCAATATAAATATATATATATATATATATATATATATATATATATATATATATATATATATATATATATATATATATATAAACTCGGAAACTATAATAAGATGATAAATTGCACTGACTTCCTTTATGATTATATAAGAAATAGCAAACGAGTGTGGTGCTGTCATGCCATAAGTTTTTTTTCGGGGTGTTGGACAAATAACGCCCAGTTAGGCCATACAGTTATTTTTACAGTCCACTGCTTTTTTGTTAAAGAATAAAAAAATATCTAAATATATCACCACTTTTTCCATGTGGGTGTTCGCTTTATGGATTTTTCAAACTGCTGACACGATGTCGATGTCTAGTTTATGTTCCGCAACTTCTGCTGCTTTTGCAATGGTGTTCTAGATTTAGCTGGCCTTATACCATTTCTTGAAAACTTGATGGCAAGGTTATTTGGTTAGGCCTGGTTGTCCTGCCCAACTCACTTCCTTTGATTGAAATGACACTATTTGTTTTATTTCCCATTTATACTAATTGTTTCTTTAATGTTACTGAAGGCAATCTTCTTGATTTCATGCGTTCCAATTATCTCTGTTGGCTCCCTATAGTCTGGGGGTACACACCAGACCTCCTACCCCCTCCCACACTTTACCGCACTCAGGTCAAGCTTCCATCATGCTGACATAAGCGAGCTTAATCTGACCAACCAGCCATTCCGTCTGATAAGAAAACAAAGTTTGCAGGTTCGTCGAATTTCTGGTATTTTTCATGAACTGCACGTTAAAACGAAGAAAAAAATGTCTCACGTTTCAAGCCCTGTCTTATTCGCGTTCTCTTAAATACAGAAACATCATATTTTATTGCTCTTTTTTTAATGTGTCAAGTTTAGTCACACTTAGTCACACATCGCAAAGTACAGCAAAACAGGTAGGAAGACGCAGGACGTTTAAGGGCATCATTGATATTACTTTCAGCTTTTATTCTTCTTAATAAGAGAATTAATCATTTAATGCAGTTTAAGTGTATACAGTATGCGTTAACCATCTGATCACCATATATCCAGGTTAAACTGTTTCGGGCCAGCCCTAGGAGAGCTGTTAATCAGCTCAGTGGTCTGGTTAAACTAAGATATACTTCTTTTTTTATTATTTGATTTTTTTTTATTTATATTAGCTAATCCCTCTATTTGGCCCTATCCATTAATATTCCTGTTATATAACTTGCATGTAACATATTATGACATTGTTCCACTCTATAGTCTAAATTATTGGCGACTTTAGATTTCGCTTTTGTCGCATACTTTGAAAATTCAATCATTTTAGTGTGTATTGTCAAAACACATGGTATAAAACGCGCATTCACGTTACATATTTTGAATGTGATGTTGTTGTATATGATGGAAATGCAAGTAGATTATCTTTCGGCCCTCGCTCCGTGTGTTTGCTAGCTTCGAACAACATTGTTGCTTAGTAAACATTGGACTTGGAAGTTGTGAAGTATGGTAATAATGTAATTTTTGTAGATGTTGTTTGAAACAAAATACAGAGGAATTAATTTACTAGTGTAATAAACAAAATACAGAGGAATTAATTCAGTAGTGTAATAAAACTCTTAATAAATGACAACTGAGAAATATCTTCTGAGGTATAATCTAGGCCCTGGGTAGCCTATTTCCGTTAAGACCAGGGACCACCGCTAAGGGTCTGCCGCACAACAGGCAAGTCTCTCTTTTAATTAGCCTGGTATTAATCTTGTTGGAAAATCGAGTGTGATACAATGACAGATTATCTGAAGAATAATGGGTGACGGTATGACAGATGAGGCTAATACGAGCAGTTGGTGATGGTAGCCTGTGACAATTTTTACCTTAAGAAGTACAAACCATTGCTTTTTATGTAAGAGGATTCCCCTTGCGAGCTGAAGTCAGTCTTATTATTATTATTATTAGGCTGTTATTATTATTATTATATTATTATTATTATTGGTAGATCTAAGTAGTAGCTCTGTGGCTGTGATTTCCTTCCAGTCGACTTTTTCTACAGTTTTTTGGTTGCTAATTATGGATTTACCTTCAGTTTTTGTCGCACAAATGTAATTAACTCCTGAAGTCCATCCAACAAGGGGTTTCCATACAGGATCTTCACAAGACAGAGCACGGTTACGTCTGTTTGGAACGGTTCATATCCTGTCCAGCAATTGCAATAACTTGTTAACATATGGGTATGGCCTCCCGGGGCCAGTACTAAACACGGCGAACGGACATTCCATTTGGCCGACAACAAAGAAATGCAGCGCCAGTATCAGAAGCCCTAAAAGTGTAGAAAAAACCAGTTTCCAAGGTAAAAACAGGCGTGGATCTAATACTTAGAATTACATTATTATTATTATTATTATTAGCAATGGCATGCATTTGTGGCTGCGACAAAAATGTTTTGTGCAGTCGAACACTGGTATTGAAGCTACATAATTTTTGTGAAGACACTCATGCAATGCACAATCTACCACAATCTGTGTCAGTATGCTGCCAGTTTCTGTCAGCAGTTGCCAACTGTACTGCTTGAGTACCAAAGTCTCTCAAACTTTTGTAGGGGCAGACCTTCTCACCACATCAAACCTGAAATGAGAAAAGGGTTCCCATTAATCCTACCATGACACTGACAATGAATATACAGTATACAATATTTTTTCCTATGCAAATACAAACCTTCATTCTTTACTTAGGGGTCATTAACTACCCGCTCATTGGTCTGCACTCCACTTCCACTTTGCGTTCGACCACCATCGAGTGAAGATGTCTGCTGTGCTCTCTGCCTGACTGCCATTCGCTTTTCATGCTTTTGTTGTTTGTTTCTGCTTGCTTATATTATTGATTATAATAAAGTTTGCAAACTCCTGACTTACAACTCTGTGCTCCTGGGAGGAAACCGATTTCCCCTAGGTGTTGCCAGGGAAAAGACAAACCCCGTAATCGGTTCCTCTCATCAATTGAGGTGGCTCCTCACACTTTGTGCCATGCCATGGGCATGTTCGGAGTGTCAGGTCTTGCCTTCTAAACAATGGGTGAAGATTTCTAAGAAGAAGGGAGAGAAGAAGGTTTATCAGGTTTCATCAGACTGCAATACTCCACCGGTGATATCAAAGATTCTCTCTGGTTCTTTCTTACCCCAGCCAATTTCTGCCTATTACCACTCCTAAGGTCAATGGAGATCCACCAGAGGGGGAAAGATAACCAGCCTGATTCCTCCCAGGCAGTATCACTTCGCTCAGAGGAGGAGTTGTCCTTGGAAGGACCCTCCTTCTTGGGGCAGGGGGGAAACTGTCTCCCCCAACCCAACTTTGTTCCTACACAATATACAAACCCTTGGTCCTTTGCATAAGGAATTACTCTCAGCGAGTAATTCCTGGAACGGCTGTTAAACTTTCGAACAAGGTGGTTAGGCAGTTAAGTACAGCCCGGTAGGCAGAAGTCCCTCCTGCCCAGATGTAAACATTCCAGTTTGCTTTCGGCTGTCATACAATGCAGACATGTTTGCTGACTTTCTGCCCTGATCACCATTTTGCTTTTTTCCCTGTGGGATATTTCTTGTTTTCTTTTGTGTGTACAACTACTGCTTGTGTGTTTGATATTTATAGAATATGCAAACCCACAAATCTTCTATACCTGTACGGAAGGCCGTCACCCAGCATGTGTGTTCTGGTGTTGACGGCAATGGTTGCACCCACTTCCGATCACCCATTGATGTTGACCCTCATGGTCTCTGCACCAGTTGCAGAGGCACGACTGTAACCGGGAATCTATTTGTGCTGAGTGCCGTTCTTGGTTGCCTATGCAGTGGGTGAAGTTTACAGGAAGAAAACAGTACAGGAGGAAAGCTTCCAAAGCATCGTCAGAGGGGTACACGCTGCCGACTGCACCTTTGGTTGCTAACCCTTCTTCCTTGTTTTTCCCTCCTGCCAAACTTCCTCTCTTTTTGGGAGCAATCTCTCCCTCTTTGTCTTCATTTGCTTCATCAGGGGGAAGGGGGGTGATCAAGACGATTTCTTCTTGGGGGGCCTCCACTCGTTCAGAGGGAGAAAATTTTCCCACAGAGCGAGAGGGGTCTCCCTCTGCTTACCTGACTTTGTCTCCTTCTTCAGGTCAGGCGGCTGAGTTCCATGAGTCGGCCGAGCTCCATGAGGCGTGAATCTCCTTGGGTCTCTTGGGTGCCCCATCTGTGCAAGGTATTCTGGTGCACTTGAAGGTATCGTGTGCCCCGGAGTTGCCTATGGTGACACATGCTGCTGTCACTACCACTATGACAATGGTGACCATGACGGCTGTGCAGGTTCCCACATCTGTGTCTATGCATGTCCCAACTCTCACGGTAGTAGACCAGACTGCCATGCATGGTCCTGCTCCCCAGTACGCGATGTCCTTTCTGCGTACTGCCTTCACAATTCTGGTTGCTTCTGTTGTTCCTGTTGCCCCAGCTGCTCCTGCTGTTCCTGCCACCCCAGCTGCTCCTGCTGCCCCAGCTGCACCAGCTGCTCCTGTGTTTCCTGCTGCTCCCTCCTGGATGGGAGACCTGACTGCCATCCTGATGATGTCGAAGAAGTCGATGAAGGGGGTTTGGAAGGTGTCGTCTTCTTCATCTTTGTCTTCAACTTCGTCGTCAGCTGCCTCCTCCTCTTCTTCTTCTTCGGCTTTAGGGGCTTTTTATTCGACACAATTGGTGCAGGATGATGGGAACAGTTCTGAAGGTTATTAAATGAAACTCTGACTTTCCTTAAACTAATTTATTAACCTTAATTTTTTCCAACGCAATAGGCTGGAAACAGCCGTTGAACATTCGACCAAGGTGGTTAGGCAGTTAACTTCGGTCTGGGAGGTGGGAGTACTGCCTGCCCGGATGTAAACATTCCAATTTGCTTTCAGCCGTCGTAGACTGCGGATGTTGTTTCTCTCGCTCTCTGTCTGACTGATGAGCTTTTCCCCGGTGGGAACTTTCCTTTTGTTTTCTTAGTATGAATGTTGATAAGCCCTTTAAGCCCTCCTACCCCCAGCATGTGTGTCCTGGGGTAGGAGGCAAGAAATGCAATACCTTTAGATCTAGTGTTGACACAGACCCACAAGCCCTCTGCCCCACTTGCATGGGACGTGTGTGTTTGCGTGCTTCGCCTTGTAGCGAGTGTTGTTCCTGGTCTCCCGAGCAGTGAAGGAAGTTTGAGGTGAGGAGACGCTACTGTAGGAAACCCGCCAAGAAATCGTCCGAGGGTAGCACGCCCCCGACGACTCCTGTGGTGGCTGATCCGTCCGGGTCGTTTCTCCCTCCCAGCAAGCTTCCCCTTCTTGCTGCCTCTCCCTCGGGTGAGGACTCCCCCTCCCCTTCCTCATTCGTTTCATCGGGTGTGGAAGGCCATGGGCGAGCAGTTGCTCAGGACATCCTCTCTGGGGTGTCTCGTCATTCTGGGGGCGAATTTCTTCCCCCAGAGCAAGTAGAGGCTTCCCTTTTTTACCCAACTTTATCCTCAGGTTTTGGGGGTGGAAGCGTCTTCTGTTGGCCAGGTACCCGATCTGACATCTGCCTGGCTGCACCTGGGTTTGCCTGGCGTGCCGTCACTGGAGGGCCTGGTGTCACACTTGTCTGGCGCTCCGGTGACGACCCATACAGCCACCGCTTCCACCACGAAGACTGTCACCGTGTCTTCTTTTGGCAAGCTGCCTGTGATGGTGGCCTCGCACCTCGACACCCAGGTTTCGGCCACGCCTGCCACATTCCACTCCGTGCCGCTGCCTCCTGGGTTCCTGACCCCTCGCACATGGTGACGTCATTGGTGCTTTATATGACTATGCCTGCTCCTGTTTGTTAACCACGGTTTTGGCTCCTCGCTTCCCTGACACTCGGCCTGGCCTGGCTCCCCATGCACCACCCGTGCCTCCAACCCTGGCTTCGTCCCTGGACTCTCCTGGCTCCTGCGCTGCTGTATCTGCCCCCAGTAGCTGCTGGGCCAAGCACCATCTTTGCTACCCACTTCTATGGCCCCCCTGGTTGCTCCTGCTTCTGTGGCCCCCCCCGGTTGCACATGCTTCCATGGCCCCCCTGGTTGCTCCTGTGCCTTCTGCTGCTCCTTCGTGGTTTGGGGACTTGACTATGATCCTGAGGAAGATGGCAAAGAAGTCGAAGAAGAGGTCGAGGAAGGTGTCATCATCTTCGTCTTCATTTTAGTTGTTGTCTGCTGCCTCTTCTTCCTCTTCTCCTTCCAAGGCTCCCCAGCCAAAGAAGAAGAAGCCTGCCTCTCCCCCCAAGAAGTCTCACACCGAGACCTCTAAGGGACTGCCTCCTTCCACAGGGAAGGCAGTGGGATCTCTCGCTGGCTCTTCCTGATCCACGGATCAAGGAACTACTGCGCTGACCCCCGGGTCAGTCATATCGGGAGCCAAGGGCGTGTAGACCATGGTTCCCACTCCCCTTGCTGCGCCAAAGAAGCCTGCTTTTAAGGCCAGCGGGTCCACGTCAGACACTCGCTCACAAGTTGCTCCGAGTACCTGGGTTTCTAAGGAAAACCAAGTACCCCAGTCTGGTACGGGAGAAACTTCTCTCCGTACAGACTCAGGCGCGGGGCGAGAGAAAGAGTCCCGTCATGCAGGTGCCTCGACTCTTCCTGCTGGTAATTCTTCAAGTACCAAGCCAGATTCCTGGGAAGGTGCACTGGTCCCTCAGGTCTGGACACCTGGAGAAGCAGAGAAGAGGTCCCCTGCTCAGTCTTCCCGAGATGTTTCGGCATCGAAGAAGACTGGGGTGCATCCAGAGGACAGCGCAAGTTCGCAGCAGCCAGCCGCTCATTCGACTCCTCCCAGTCCCCAGCCTGGCTCAGGGGAGGTGAGTGCGTGGCTTGAATCACACGAGCCGCTCTGCTCTCCTTGGGAGACCGCTTCTCCCAGGCGAAAGCTCTCTCCTCAACATGGGCTGCCGTCTCCACCGCAGGGTGGTGACTGCTCCTGGCCCACTGCCCCTGTTGGTTCTGCCAGCAAGGCCAGTGGGAGCACCCAATCCTCCTTGCCTGTCCCCTCTACCTCCTGGGCTCCTTCCAGGGGGCACAAGTCGGACAGGAAGAACTTTGGTGAGTTGTCTCCCCAGAGTTCTACCTCGGGGGCGTACGTGCCTGGCTTGGTCCTTGGTTTGACCAGGTCTTACACCCGAGTGGTGCAGGAAGGATCACGGGGGTCTGCCAAGGTTCTCGCTCCTGCAGGGAGAGTAGATCAGGAGGACCGCACTTTGGAAGGACTCAAGGGTCCTCTTCCCCAGGATGCGGACATCCCCGAGATACAGAGGATGTTTGCTGAGGTAATTGCGCTGATTTGTCAGCACAACGACCTTGGGGAAGGGACCGCGGCCTTGTCTGTGGATCATCTGTCGTGCCTTGAATCCTACTGGGGACCCAAGAAGGAACCCAAGGCTTCGGTGAGGCTGCCGTGGTCCACGCTTGTAGAGGGGGTACTCGATCAGGTGAATAGTCTTGTGTCTGGGCAGGATAATTCTCTCTGATCAAACCGCTCGGACAAGCTTCTTCCCCCTCCTCTGCCTCGCCAGAAGGATTTCTACGCACTGTCAGAGAGGTCATTGCCGCCTAAGCAGGCTGACCTGGACCTGGTTCGCTTAGATCCAGGTCTCTTGTTGCGGCAACTTAATCTAGAGAGCATCTCCCTCTCTCAGCAAGAAGCCGCAACCCTGCAAGCCACTGCTATGGCGACCTTCCAGGCAGTCTCCTGGCTGGATATGTGGTCCTTCACAGTATCCAAGGTGGCTGCTTCCTCAGGGGCTATCATACCCGGGGAGGACTCCGCTGTCGGGAGACTGTGCCAGTCTGGAGGTAGGGCCATCTCCTACCTCGCCCACCAGAAGGCAAACCTGTGGGCTAACCTGGTCCTGAAGCGAAGGAACGACATTCTTTCTCGCTTCTCCAGATCTGTAGGGTCTGAGTCGCCAGTGACCCTGCGGAACGGACCGTTTCTGGGTTCCGCCTCTCCCTTCCCTAGAGAGTTGGTGGACGCTGCGGGGGACAAGTGCCAGGCCAATGACAGTGACCAGCTCGTCCACCATGCGGTGGCCAAGACCTCCGGGTCTTCGCGTTCCACTGTGGCCTGGCCGGCCCCTAAGAAGTCCCAGTCTTCGAAGGGATCCCATGGAAACACCCAGCCCTCTTCCTCTAGAAAGGGTGGGTCTTCCCACCCCTTTCAGCCCGCTTTCCAATCCGGGAAAGGGGGCAAGGGGAAGAAGAAGGGGAAATGCTAGGGACAGCGTTCCCCCCCCCCCCCCAATGCTGCCGAAGGTTGGGGGTGCCAGTTGAGCCATTGGGCAACATGGCAGCGACACAGAGCCGAGACCTGGATAGTGGATGTCCTTTTGGAGGGATATCTACTACCTTTCGAGTCTCGGCCTCCTCTCACCTACTCTCTGGTCCGTCTCAGCAGATACGTCCAAGGAACTCCGAAGGAATCCACACAGCAGCAAGAAGTGCAAGCCATGCTGAGCAAGGGTGCTGTGGAAGTCGTGTCGGACCAGTCTCCAGGCTTTTACAGCCATGTCTTCCTCATAGAGAAAGCCACAGGGTGATGGAGACCAGCCATAGACCTCTCTCCCCTGAACCGATTCGTTCGCCAGACTCGGTCCACGATGGAAACGGCGCGATCCATGCTTGCTTCCATCAGGTGTTCACGAGAGTCTTCTCTCTCTTGTCAGCTTGGGCCCACTTGCACGGGATACGTCTATTGAGGTATCTCGATGACTGGCTCATCCTGGCGAGCTCCTGCTCGAAGTTGCTGCAGGACAGGGACTGACTCCTCGAGTTTTGCCGCGATCTTGGGATGATGGCGAATCTTGAGAAATCAGGTCTCTCCACCCAGCAGAGGTTAAAGTAACTGGGCATGCTGATAGACACAGTAGCAGCGAAAGTCTTCCCCTCGGACTCTGGTATCAGAGGCTCAGGCAGGCAGCACAGCTATTCCTGTCACGATAGGAGCAGCCAGCCTGGCAATGGCAATTCGTCATCGGTCACCTGTCGTCATTGGAGAAGCTGGTACCTCATGGGCGTCTTCACCTGCGGTCTCTACAATGGAAACTGAAGGAGTATTAGTCCCAGTCCCAAGACCCCCAGTTCTTTCTCATCCCTCTTTCCGAGGAGGTGAGAGAGGACCTTTGCTGGTGGATGGACGACAGGAACCTCTTGATAGGAGTATCCCTGCACACTCCCTCTCCGGACATGCTGCTGTTCTCAGACGCATCGACCGAGGGATGGGGCGCACACCTAGAGGAGTTGCTGACTTTGGGAGTGTGGCACCGAGACAACAAGCGCCTTCACATCAACATCCTGGAACTCAAGGCATCCTTCCTGGCTCTCCAAGAGTTCTTGGGTCGAGTGATGGGACACTCTGTGGTAGTGATGAGCGACAATTCCACAGTTGACGACACAGGTGCATGAGTGGGCCATGGCTCACTCGGTAGAGCTGTCAGCCAGGTACATTCCAGGCAAGAGGAATGTCATGGCAGACAAGCTCAGCTGCCAGAATCAGGTGATCGGAACCGAACATTCCCTACACTCAGAAGTCACGGAAAGGCTATTCGACCTTTGGGGGCGTCCAATCATCGACCTGTTCGCCATCTGGCACAACAGAAAACTTCAGGTCTTCTGCTCTGTCGTGCTGGACCCATGGGCCGCTGTGGAGGACGCATTCCAGCACCCGTGGGACAACCTCGACGTTTACGCCTTTCCTCTGTTCTGTCTGATTCGCCGAGTGATCAGCCAAGCGATGATCACCCTGAATCTCAGAATGATTCTGGTGACACCCAGATGGCCGCAGGGTATCCCGACCTGCTAGCTCTACTCTCCAAGGCGCCGAGAGAGATTCCCCACTGGCCCAACCTGCTGTGTCAACCCCACGTGGAGTGGTACCACCAGGCAGTGCAGTCCCTATGTCTTCATGGCTGGAGGTTATCCACCATCTCCTGTGAGCGAGAGGCTTTTCGCATCGCGCAGCAACAGAGATGGCCAGGTACCTCAGATGATCCTCTGCTGCGGGATACCAGGGGAAATGGTCTGTCTTCTGTGGTTGGTGTCGTGGACGGGGTATCTCTCTGGTCGGAGCTACTGTTCAGCAGGTCACAGACTTCCTCGTCTTCCTTCGCCGGGAGAAGCTTCTCCCCTTTTCAGCTGTAGAAGGCTACCGCGCCGCGCTCGGCCTAGTCTTGTAGCTGAAAGGAGTAGTCATCTCTTCCTCCTTTGAGATCTCCCTAATGATGAGAAGCTTCGAAAGGTCTTGCCCACCCAGGGATCTCAGGCCCCCTGCTTGGGATGTGACTCTTGTTCTAAGGAGCCTGACTCGTGCACCGTACGAGCCTTTACGAGAGTCATCAGACTGGGATCTGACCCTCAAGACTGTCCTCCTGCTGGCCCTGGTATCGGCGATGAGAGTTGGTGAACTACAAGGACTTTCCTTCAGTGTTAAACACTCGAGGGGATGGGGATCAGTTACGCTTGATTTTGTCCCAGATTTCATGGCGAAGACTCAGAATCCTTCGATCCCAGATACACGGTTCAAGTCCTTCATGATCCCCTCCCTAGAGGACTTTGTAGGTAATGAACCAGACGAGATGCTACTGTGTCCTGTTAGAGTGCTGCGGCACTATCTCAAGAGGACTCGACGTCTTTTGCCTGAGTGTTGACGACTCTTCGTTAGTACTGGCTCGACCAAGAAAGAAGTGTCCAAGAACACAATCTCTTTCTGGCTTCGTGAGACGATAAGGAGAGCGTATTCTGCTGCTGGAGAAGACGACAGCGGTACGCTTTGTCCGAGACCTCACAAAGTCCGCAGCATTGGTCCGTCCCTCGCATTCTGGAAGAACATGTCGGTTCTGCAGGTGCTGAAGGCAGGTGTGTGGTCCCAACAGACCACCTTCACCTCCTTCTACCTCTGGGATGTTGCTCACAAGTCCTTGGACACTTTTTTCTTGGGTCCTGTGGTGGCTGCTCAACAAGTTGTATAGCTTACCTGGCTCCTCTAACAGGACAGGTTGCATCTCGCCTAAGATGTATGGTTGTGATTGGGAGAATGAATGTGGAGTGACTGGCCTCTCTTCTTTCTCCCCATCCTGGCTCTCTTCCCACGGGCAGAGAGCGGACGTGCTGTTACATGCTGGATCTGGTGGTCGATGCAGGTAACCACCCAGTGGGAGTTCCCGTTCCATTTTCCGTTCAGGTTTATAGAAGCAACCCCTCTCCTTCCCATTGAAGGGAGCGGGGGGGGGAGAAGGAGCCCATGACAATAAGACAAACCAAATGCTTGTGATTGCCTTAATGTCACCTGACTCCAAAGTTCTTCCTAGCCTACTTTGCATGAACTGACAATTCCTCTTTCATGCAAAGGGACCCACCCCTTGAGTAGGCGAAGGGACCCTGGCCTTTGGGCCCGGGTCCTGACGAATCATCCTACGTAGTTTTTGGTTAAAATGGCGTGGACATTTCCACATTCACAAAATTTTACTGCTTAGCTGAGTCTGAGAAGTGATCGTTTTTTGGAAGGGGTTTGCATTCAAAGCTAATTGTGAGAGTTGTGGTGGTTGAGTCGCCATCCGATGTGGTTTGGACCTAAGAGATGGTGATGGGATTTTTCCCATGGCTATCTTGAGGGTGGAACCATCTCCGGGGATCAGCCCATCGGAATCCTGGGCAGGGGCTGGTTTTTGAAGGTGCGGCGTCTGGCTTTTGTCCGGAAGCCTACCAGTACGGTTGGAGTGGGGAGTCAGTCCCCATTAGTGGGGACAGAACTCCCAGCAGGCGGATTGGCTTATACCTGGGCCTCTGCAAGCGTATTGGTGCTATCCTGAAAGGGTAGGGTATGGGGTGGACTGTTGGGATTCAACTCTCACTTGTTGACCAAATGAACAGTTCCACAAATTCATCCTTCTCAAAGGATTCTTTAATAAATTTGGCCTTTCTTGCTGCTAGCAACAATGCCATCAACTCAAGTTTTGGAACAGTTAATTCTTTAATGGGCGCTACTCTTGCCTTTGCCATCATTAAATAAGAGTTTTCGTTCATAACTCTATAGGCTACACAACCATATGCTGACTCACTGGCATTGCAGAATGTGTAAGGAATCCCCCTTTCTTAGGCTAGTATTCCCAGGAAAGAAAATATCAAGACATTTTTCTATGTCTTCGGATAACTCAACCCATTGGTTCTGTAACGGGTCTGGGAGGTGTTCATCCCAATCTAGTCGTTGCTTTCACAAATTCTGCAGGCATATCTTTGCAGTAGAACTTTGAGTAGGTCAGCTGTTATACGTGGTCCTGTCCACAAGCAATCGTTCAAGCTCAACCCACTTTTCCCCTGTCTAACCAAACAGTCAAATACTATCCTAATAGGGGTTGTTGCACTGTCCTTTTTAACACCATGATGTGCCAAGAAATGACAATCCTCTGTTTTTAAACATCTAACTTACCTGGTAGTTATATATATAGCTTAAGTCCCTGACGTCACGGCAGAATTTCAAAACTCGCGGCAATCGCCGATCGGTAGTCAGGTGAACCACCTGTGCGCCCTCTACCCAGGTACCTGGAACCATTCCAACTATTCCTCAGATCTTCCATGCCGCTGTGTCGGTAACATCGATGGAATTTCGCTCGTAGCCTGTGTTTTTTCACAACTTATTTTGGTGAAGTACACTTTGGCTTGGCTTTCGCTCGTTTGCTTTTAGAATTTCTTACAACATACCTGACTCTTCATCGAGTGTGAGAATGTGTGTGCGGGGATGCAAGCGGCTTGCTAAAGTCTCCTTGGGTCCCCTCTCAGTATATGTGAAGAACGGGAATGGTTTGCTTATAGTCGGTGTATATGTGAGAAAGCTTGAAAGACCGGCTCAGAAGAACTAAGAGTACTGTGTCTCACTCTTCTTGATATAACCAGGGAATAGTTAATTCTTTTCCCCTTGCTAACTATCCTATTGATCCCTCTCACAGCTCAGATGCAGCAACAACGTTAACCTGAGGAAGCTTTTGACCGATGTCGCACTGGCAGCCAGTTCTCAAGTAACCTCTAGGTTTGGCGAATCAGCGAACGTTACAAGTCTGGACGCCAGGAGGTAGCCAGGCGTCGAGAAGCTGGACGCCAGGGCGTCGAGCGTTGAAAAGCTGGACGCCAGGACGTCAGGCGTCGAGAAACTGGACACCAGGCCATCAAGCGTCGAGAGGCTGGACGCCAGGACGTCGGACGTCGAGAAGCTGGACGCCAGGACGTCGGGCGTCGAGAAGCTGAACGCCAGGACGTCAGGTGTCGAGAAGCTGGACTCCAGGACGTCATGCGTCATGAGGCTGCCCACCAAGATGTTAAGCTTTAAGAAAATGGACGCCAAGCGTCAAGAAATTGGACTCCTGGACGCCGAACGTTATGATAATATTTTGAAAGGCGTCGCTATTTCGGTCTTCGGACAATCGGAAAAGGAGAATGATATATCCCGCATTCTCCTGTGAATCCTATTGTAGAGTTTTCCGACGAAGACGATATAAAAGGCCATCAGCTTTCATCAGACTTTAAAAGAATTATGAAGCTATTTTCGGAAGTTTTTTCCAGAGAATCCACGCCTTCAGAATTTACTTTTGGGAAGGCGTCTAAGAGGGCAGTATTTACGAAGGTGGATTTTTCCCGCTCGGCCAAGAGAGCGCTTAAAGTTTTGAATGAGTGGATACTTTCGAAGAAGGAACAATAAAAGACAGCCTTTGCTTTTCCTCCAGCCAAACTGGCTTCAAGATTTAGCGTTTGGTATCAAACTGGAGAATCGCTCGGCCTCGGAATACCTGCCTCTTCCCAGGGAGACTTCTCGAATCTTGTTGACTCTGCTAGTCGAGTGGCCATGGGGAAAACGAAGTTTTGTTGGTCAACATCAGAGTTAGACCTCCCCCTCAAAGGAATTCTTAGGACCTTTGAGGTCTGTAATTTTTTGGACTGGACCCCGGGAGCTTGAGGAAGAAAGATGGAATTTTTCAACACGACTGACACCGAAGAACTCATATATCTGATGTCGTGTATGGATAAAGGACTCGGAGGTGGTGCCAACGAATCAGCTACGCTTTCTCAGCGGGAATCCTGAAGAAAATGCCCATCTTTGATCTTTCCTGGCTAATGGGGTCACGTCCAGTCAAAATCAGAACTGATTCATGCCCCTTTTTTCCTCTCGCCTCTTCTCTCAAGATTTGGTAAAGAGGTCTTTTCATCCTTGGCCCTGAAAACCACGTAAGATCTAATATCTAAAACAGCTAGAAAAGTCCTACCAACGACTTTCATCGCTAAAAGAGTAAGGCTGAGGCTCCTGTGTTTCAGGTGTCTCAGCTCTTTCGTGGTCGGCCCTCCGATAGAGGTTCCTCTAGGACGGGTAGATGAACGACAACGAGAAGAGCCTCTACACAGGGAAAAAGGAGGACATGACTTTCTTCTCTTGCAGACAGTGGTAGGAGCCAGGCTGTCCAGCTTCTAGCAAGTGTGGGAGAGAAGGAGAGTGAACCTATTGTCCATTCAGTTACTCTAAGAGTGGTAATGATATAAATACCTTAGTTGTAACTAGAAATAAATCCCTCTAACTCTTCAGCCGACCACAGGAATTGAACTCCGGCCCAACGAATGACAGTCTGAAGCTCATCTGGTTCGGCCAACAAAGGTCTTCTAAGAGGGGTACAAGATCGTTTTCCTGAGGAGGCCCCCTCTAGTAACAAGACCAATAGTCCTTTCTGTCAAAATGCAACGACAGAACCAAGGCAAAGACTCTACAGCAACAAGTGTCTATGATGTTGCAAAAGGAGACCAGACAGAGAGTTCAAGATCCGAATTCCCCAGGATTCTACATTCGGTTATTCCTGATCCCAAATGCTTGGCGGGTTAGAGACTGGTGCTAGACGTGATTGCAACCAAAGGTCGCTATGGAAACGACAAAATCGATTCTAGCTGCAGTCAGACAGCATGACTGGATGGCCTCACTGGACCTCCAGGATGCGTATTTTCACATTCCTATGCACTCGAACTCCAAGAATTTTCTGAAGTTCGTCCACAGAAAAAGTTTTTTCCAGTTTCGGTCTCTCTGTTTCGGTCTAAGCAGACATGGCTGACGTCTGGCTCGGGAGTCGAGACCTCTCAAGAACAAGTTATCCAATATTGAGGGACATCATGATAAGACTTCATAGACTCCAGGTTGTAGCCACGGGAGCAACCCGGAGCTCTTCCCTTCCAGCCCCAAGGGTAGCTCTCCTATTAAGAGCAAACGTAGACAGTTCTGTTCAGTCAGGATACCAGGCTGCAAGAGCGTGGTGGACGCTGTGCTGCCTTCCGTACATTCTCCTTTTCCTCCTTCGGATTGGTACTCGTCTGCTGAACCCTCTCCACGATCCATTATTGACGTTGAGGAGGAAATAATTCCCGTAGTTGATGCTTCCCCAGCCTGTCCCCAACAGCAGGAAGCCCCGCATATAGCTTTACTACAAAATATGCAGCAGACTTTGTCTTCTCTGGTGCAAGCATGACAACCAGGCAAAGAGAAGAAGGATAATAGACGTCCAACTAAAGCTTCTAGACGTCCAGAAGTTTAAGACGCTGAACGTAGTAAATGAAACTCTAGACGCTGGATGCTCTGGCGCAAGCATCTAGGAATGAAACACCATGACGGTAAGCGTCAATGAACTCAAGACGTCAATCGTCAAGGCATTGGACGTCAGGACATCAGGCTTCTAGGCCAAGACGTGAAGGTAGCTCAGGACGCAAGATGCACTGGCAACAAGCGTCTAGCAAAGATTTTCACAAGGATGATTACCAATGTAGCAGATTTTTTCTTCACTTGAGAGACATCGGAATCTCCTTGTACTTGGCGACTGGCTCCTCAGAGCTCCTTCCCACACACGCTGCCTGGAGGATCTTCACACCACGATTCATGTATACGAAGAATTAGGTCTTCTGATAAACAGAGAGAAATCTCAACTGATCTCATCCCAAGAGGTTCTGTACCTTAGGATAAAGATTCAGAGTCAGGATTTTCGGGCTTTTCCTTCTGTTGCAAGAACAGGACAAGCCTTAAGAAAGTTTTAGGACTTTCTAAAGAGACAGACATGCTCGGTGAGGGAATGGATGAGTCTGCTGAGGACCCTTTCCTTGCTAGAACAGTTTGTTTTCCTCTGGAAGATTGATTCTATGCCCGTTACAGTTTTCTTCTGAATCAGAACTGGGACAAGGAAATTGAACTGGAGACCAAGTGCTTCCCCATTTCGGAACCAATAAGGCCGAGTTTAGAGTGGTGGAATGACCCCGTCAAGCTCCAGGAGGACTTTTTCTCTACATCAGAGGAACCCAGACCTAGAGTTGTTCTCCGACGCGCTCAGGATGGGGAGCAACACTAGGAAAGGAAGAACTAACTGCAATCCTTCTAGCTCTCAGGGAGTTCGAACACATAGTGGAGAACAGAGAGGTGCAGGTCAACGCCGACAACACGACAGCGTTGCCCTACATCAGCAAACAAGGGGGCACTCACTCCAGGTCTCTATACGAGACAGCAAGAGAACTACTTCTCTGGGCAAGGAGAAGAATGTCAAACTAGTAACCCACTTTATCCAAGGGGAGAAAAATATGAGGGCGGACATTCTGAGCATGAAAAATCAAGTCCTCTCAACAGAATGGACGCTACTTCAGACATCTTCAGAGGCATGTGGGGACTTTGGGGACGTCCAGTGAATGGATCTCTTCGCCACAGCTGGTCCAACTTGGAAGAGACTGGAAACTTAAGATCTCCCTTGTCAGATTCCATGAGAGGACGGCATACATAGACGGGTTCCTGATGGACTGGTCCAATTTGGACGTGTATGTTTTTTCCCCTTTCAAGATAATACACAGGGTACTCAAAAAATTTGTGTTACAGTAAGAGGACTGGAATGACCCTTGTGGCCCCTTACTGACAAGACAAGAGATTGGTTCAATCCAGAGGTATTTAGAGGATGGTGCAAGGACAACCATGTGTCCTCTTCCAATGTCTCTGTAACCCAAATTTGTATATAGAGAACTCACCAACATGGAACCTAGACGTGGTCCTGAGGTTCCTCAGGAGGAGTAGGTTCGATCCCTTATAGAGGACATCTTTAAAGGACCTCATCATGAAAACTCTTTTCTTGGTCAGTTTGGGGGCTGCGAAAAGAGTTAGTGAGATACATGCTCTCAGCAAGAATATAGATTTTAGACAAGGCAAGGCAATCTGCTCACCGCAACGAGGCTTCCTTGCAAAAAAGTGAATACTCATCACAACCCTGGCCCTTAACGTTCGAGATTCCGAATCTAACGGACATAACAGGGGAGGAGAGAGAGAGTCCTATTACCGGTAAGGGCTCTAAGGCTCTACCTGGATAGGACAAAGGACTTAAGAAGGAATTCAGAAGGGCTTTGGTGCTCAGTCAAAACACTCTCTGTACAGATGTCGAAGAATGCTCTGTTTTTTATTTTATCAAACAGTTGATAAAAGAAGCACATATGGAATGTAGAGAGATAGACCACAAGATTCTGAAAGTAAAGACGCATGAGGTCAGGGCAATAGCAACCTCTGTAGCTCTTAAACAGAACAGGTCCCTGCAGAGTATCTTGGACACGACCTTCTGGAGAAGCAAGTTAGTATCTGCCTCTCATTATCTAAAACAAGCCCAACATTATACGAAGGCTGCTATACGCTGGGTCCGTTTATAGCATCCCTTACCTTGGAATTGAGAATTTTTATGGTTGTTTGTGAAGACTGGACGCAGTCTTCCGCAATCATTGGGATGAAAGTTCCTTGGTAGCGCCCGGAACAAGGGTATTGAGAGGAGGTCTAGTCACATAGAGGTTATACACCGGTTGACAGCCCCTAGAGATTTTCAGCCCCCTGGGTGGATCGGTGGATCTCTTAAGGAATGCAGACATAATGAGGGGGAGTTCATTGAAGTCAGCTTCCTTAATCCAATCCCATAAAATAATACCCTTTGTTCTTGCCTTGGAATGATTGAAATTTGATGGTTGTTTGTGAAGATTGAAGGCAGTCTTCCACAATCATTGATTTTAGTCAGATGATCATTTTGTTCCTTGGTGGCGCCCGGAACAAGGGTATTATAGGTTGTCTGTCACATAGAGGTTGGTACACCGGTTGGCAGCTCCTAGAGGTCTTCAGCCCCCTGAGTGGATCGCTGGACCTCTTAAGGAAAGCAGACATAATGAGGGGGAGTTCATTGAAGTCAGCTTCCTTAATCCAGGTAAGGACCTTAAATTGGTTTATTAACCCTCAAGCAAATTCCAACGATGTTGGCTGTCTCTGACCCTCCACCAAAAGTGTCAATCAGCTATATATATAACTACCAGGTAAGTTAGATGTTTAAAAATGATATTTTCATAATAAAATAAATTTTTGAACATACTTACCTGGTAGTTATATATAATTAAATTCCCACCCTCCTCCCCTCTAGAGACTAGGGGCATGGAAGATCTGAGGAATAGTTGGAATGGTTCCAGGTACCTGGGTAGAGGGCACACAGGTGGTTCACCTGACTACCGATCGGCGATTGCCGCGAGTTTTGAAATTCTGCCGTGACGTCAGGGACGTAAGCTATATATATAACTACCAGGTAAGTATGTTCAAAAATTTATTTTATTATGAAAATATCATTTTAAAACATTCCACTCTCTCTATGAATCTCCTATCCTCCTGATCCTTCTGGATTTTCTGATAGTGTTCTAGATACTAAGTGTCTTTCTGAAACTTGACACACTGTTGTTTTAATTTGTTTAAAGCCAACCAGAAGTTAGAAATTAATCTCCTTTTAATGCCTTTCCAAGGCAGTACCACAGCATACTGTTTGTTTATTTCAGAATAAGTTATAGTACTCTCAAAATTCTTTAATACCTTCCATTCCTGTTCCGTTATTTCACTGCAGTTAATACCTAAATGATCCAAACTCTACAAACTTTCAAGATCTTCCCTTGGATCCTTTAATTGAGAAGCCCCTTCAGCCATAATCATGTCGTCGGTTTCCACTGCCAGTTTTAAAATGGAAACATGAGTCTCCTTGGTGGGAGGAGAACTACATGTTCCAGTTACCACGTAACCAAATATGGTTGGTAGCAATACTAAATTTTGTACATGCAACTTACCAGTCAGATATATACTTAGCTATAATCTCCGACGTTCCCGACAGAATTTCAAATCTCGCGGCACATGCAACAGGTAGGTCAGGTGATCTACCTTTCCCGCCGCTGGGTGGCGGGAATAGGAACCATTCCCGTTTTCTAATCAGATTTTCTCTGTCGCTGGTTCTGGCAACATCTGTTGTTGGTTCCTCCTGCTTTGATTTTCATTTTTCGCTTGCTGAGGATTTTTTGGACGGATTTTGGTGACGTATTGGATCTTTGGCTTGGCATACGCTTTTGTGGACTGTTTTTTGGATTTGCTTTTTGGATTTTTCTGTTAAGATGTCTGATATCAATGTTACACCTGTGTTTCGTGTGTGTGTTAGGCAAGAGTGTAAGGTGAGGTTGCCGAAAGCTTCGGTAGACCCTCACACTGTATGCATGAGGTGTCGGGGAATGATTGTTCTTTGGACAATAGGTGTAAGGAATGTGAGAATATGTCTGAACTGGAATGGAAGGTTTTGACTTCTTATTTGAAGAAGCTTGAAAAGGATAGAGCTAGGAAGGCTTCTCTAGAAGCTCTAGTAGGTCTCTTTCTGCTGAGCTTGAAGTAGACATTAACACTCTTAGGCTCTCCTAATACTTTGTTTCAGCCCCTCCTCCCTTCACCGAACCTGTGGATTCGTCTTCTGAAATGGCTGCAATGAAGGCAGAGATCCATAGGATGAAATCGCAATGCGTGCTTTGGATGAAGGAAGGTAAGAGTGACAGTGATGTGTGCAGTGTCCCCAGTGCAGTGGAGGGGCGTCTGATCGGCTCCGCATTGCTCCTAGGCCTAGACCTCTTCCAAACTCCCAGGACCAGTGGAGGAGGAATGTCGACAGCCGCAAGGAGGATGTAGAGCATCCCCAACGGTCAGGCGTCCCTTCGGCAGATCCTGTTGTTGCATCCCAGGCTGCCTTGGATCGCCATAGAAAAGGCATCCTGAAGAAGTGTTTTTCTCTTCTGCTTCGTCTTCACCTAACGTGGTTGGAGTTCGGCTGAGGAGTCGCGCCCTCTGAAGAGATCCTGGAAGGCTCCCAGAGTAGCAGCATTGGATTCGAACCCTGAGCGCTTCCCGGAGGATTCTCCTATCGTCAAGAAGAGAGCGCGAAGATCCCCCTCGTCCTTGGTCTCCAAGAGCAGTTGTCAGCACTTGTAGGATCTCTCTCCAGGATTCTGCTCTTGTAGGAAGGATGATTTTCTTCCCATCAAGAGTTCCAGTAAGCGTCCTTCTTCTCCCAGCAAGTCGTCTTCGACGCTTCTTCTCCTGTCAAGCGCCCCTTCCAGCAGCAAACTTTTTCTTCAGGCGCTCTTCTCCAAGCAGGTGCTCTTCTCCCAGTAGGCGCGTTTCTGCTAGGCGCTCATCGTCGGAGGGAAGCGCCTCTCCTTCCAGGCGCGCTTCTCCTCACAGACCCTCTTCTCCTTTGGACAGGCGCTCTTCTTCTACCAAGCGCCTCTCTCAGGATAAGCTCCCTCCTTCCAGCAAGCACCGCTCTCCGACCAGGCGTTCTTCTAGTAATAGGCGCCCCTCTCCTGGCAGGCTCTCGTCGGTGGATAAGAGCCCCTCTCCTGTCAGGCGCCAGTCTGGCAGCAGGCGCCATACTCCTGGCAGGTGCTCTTCGATGGACAGGAGTGCTTCTCCATCCAGACTTGCTTCGCCTGATAGGCGCTCCTCTTCTTTCAAGCCTTCCTCTCCGGCTGCTCCTTTGGAAGAAGTTTCGGAGGATGAATCCCCTAAAGACGCTGGGATATCTGATTATAAAAGACTGGCTTCTTTGCTGATTCAGGAGTTTGGAGACTCTCTTAGCCATGCTGCCCCTCCTTCTCCTGGGTCATTATGGGACAGTACTAAGTCAGCAAAACCCTCCTCTTTTGTCAAGATGCGCCCTACGATCTCCATGAGGAAAGCTTTTAAGGGAGTTGGGGAGTGGATGCAGTCGAAGAAGGAAGCAGGCAAGACTGTTTTCTCTTTTCCTCATTCTAGGCTTTTGGGAAAGTCTGGAATTTGGTACGAGACCAAGGAGCCTATGGGGTTGGGTCTCCCCTCATCAGCAGGCTCAGATTTTTTTCGTCGCTGGTAGACTCCTCCAGGAGGCTTTCTCTCCCTTCGGCGAAGGCGACTTAGGGAATGTGTGAGGTGGACCATCTCCTCAAGGGCCTTTTTAGAGTTTTGGAGGTATTCAATTTTATGGATTGGTCTCTTGGGGCTTTGGCCAGGAGGACGTAGGACCCCGAATTCCTCAGTATGGATGATTTTGTTAGCGTGTTGTCTTGTTTGGACAAAGCGGTGAGGGACGGATCCTCGGAAGTCGCTGCCTTGTTCGGAGCAGGAATCCTTAAGAAGAGATTGGTCTTCAGCTCCTTCCTCACCAAATCCGTGTCTCCTCTCCAGAGGTCCTCTCTTCTGTTTGCTCCGTTATCGCCCCATCTCTTTCCCCAAGAAACTGTTAAGGAGATTTCTCGCTCCTTATCGGAGAAGGCGACCCAGGATCTTCTTGCTCAGTCTTCCAAGAGAATGAGGCCTGCTGTTCCATTTGCCAAGAAGGAGAAGGTTCCCTTTCAGGAGCCCTTTCGAGGGGGCCCTTCGTCAAGAGCCACCTTCAGAAGTAGACGACCTGAGAGAAGAGGAAGGTCTTCCTCACGTCCTATTAAAAGGATGAAGTGAAAATCAAGTACTCCAGACAACAGTGGGTGCCAGACTGCTGAGGTTTGCCGAAGTCTGGGCACAGAGAGGGGCGGACGACTGGTCCCTCTCTATTCTAAGGAAAGCTTATCTCATCCCCTTCAGGGAGAGTCCTCCCTTGACAACAACTCCAAGGGAGTTATCAGCCAGATACAAGGATCCTGTCAAGAACCAGGCCCTTCTACGAGCAGTGGTACAAATGCTGGAAAAGGAAGCCATAGAGCCGGTTCAAGAGCTCCATTCCCCAGGGTTTTACAATCGGCTGTTTCTGGTGCCGAAATCTTCGGGGGGGTGGAGGCCGGTTCTGGATGTAAGCGCCCTGAACTTCTTCGTTATCAAGACGAAGTTCAACATGGAGACGACCTCTTCGGTTCTTTCTGCTCTTCGTCCAGGGGATTGGATGGTCTCCCTGGACCTTCAGGACGCTTATTTCCACATTCCCATTCATCCCTCTTCAAGGAAATTCCTAAGGTTCGTGATTCAGGGAAAAGTATTTCAATTCAGGGCCCTGTGCTTTGGACTTTCGATGGCCCCCCAAGTATTCACGGGCATATTAAGGAATGTGGCACGCTGGTTACATTTAGAGGGAGTAAGGATCTCGATGTATCTCGACGACTGGCTGATTCGAGCACAATCGAAGGAGAGTTGTCTGGAGTACTTGTCTATCACCCTAAATTTGACCCAGTCCCTAGGACTGTTAGTAAACCTAGAGAAGTCCCAGGTGATTCCGCAGCAGAGCATTGTTTACCTGGGGATTCGGATGGATTCTCGGGATTTTCTAGCATTTCCGTCCCAGGAAAGAAGAGATCGCTGCCTCGAGAAGTTGACGGTCTTCCTAGGGAAAGAACATTGTTCTGCGAGGGAATGGATGAGTCTGCTGGGGACCATTTCCTCTCTGGAACAGTTCGTTTCCTTAGGAAGACTTCACCTAAGACCCCTTCAATTCTACCTGAAAGAAAGATGGGATCAGAAGTCTCAGGACTTAGCAGCATTGTTCCAGATATTGGACAGAGTAAAAGAGGATCTCTGTTAGTGGTTGGACCCTCAAAAATTAAACCGAGGATTGTCTCTTCAGTTACCGAGCCCTCACCTAGTGTTGTTCTCAGATGCCTCAGAGTCGGGATGGGGAGCAACACTCGGCTCGAGAGAAGTTTCAGGCACCTGGAGGGGAGAACAGGTGAGCTGGCACATCAACAAGAAAGAACTGTCCACGGTGCATCTAGCTCTCATCCAGTTCGAGCCACTAGTCACAGGACATGTGATTCAAGTGAACTCGGACAACACTACAGCTCTGGCTTACATCAGGAAACAGGGAGGAACACATTCTTTCTCCCTTTACGAAACAGCGAAGACGTTGCTGTTGTGGGCGGAGGAGAGAAAGATCAGACTCCTCACCAGGTTCGTACAAGGGGAAAGGAATGTGAGGGCCGATCTACTCAGCAGAAAAAATCAAGTCCTACCCATGGAGTGGACTCTCCACTCAGAAGTTTGCAAAAAGTTGTGGAGCCTTTGGGGAAGGCTGAATATCGACCTCTTTGCAACCCACTGGAATGCAAGATTGGAAAACTACTGCTCTCCGATCTCGGACCCGAGGGCAGTTGCCATAGACGGTCTTCTCCTAGAATGGTCCGGGATAGACGGGTATGCTTTTCCCCCATTCAAGATCTTGGGAGAAGTAGTAAGAAAGTTCGCGTCTTCGAAAGGCACGAAACTGACCCTGATCGCCCCGTTTTGGCCAGCTCAAGATTGGTTCACAGAGGTACTGGAATAGATGGTGGATTTTCCCAGATCGCTTCCACACAGGAACGATCTTCTCAAACAGCCCCACTTCGACAGATTCCACAAGAATCTCTCCGCTCTCAATCTGACTGCCTTCAGACTATCGAAGGACTGGTCAGAGCGAAGGGATTTTCGCACAAGGCTGCAAAGGCTATTGCCAGAGCCAGGAGAACCTCAACCTTGCGCGTCTACCAGTCTAAGTGGGAGGTTTTTAGAAGATGGTGCAGGACCCAAAAGATATCCTCTTCCAGTACCTCTGTGACAGGCATCGCTGACTTCCTTCTCTACCTGAGGGAGCAGTGCAACCTCGCTGTACCGACAATTAAAGGTTACAGGAGTATGCTGGCTTCAGTATTCAGACACAGAGGTCTGAATATCTCTGAAAATAAAGACCTACATGACCTCATAAGGTCTTTTGAAACGTCAAAATCCAAGACTTCGAAGCCTCCCAGTTGGAATTTGGATGTAGTCTTAAAATTCCTAATGTCCAAGAAATTCGAACCTCCTCAAAAAGCTTCCTTCAGGGATCTCACCAGGAAGTCGCTGTTTCTCTTTGCTCTGGCTTCGGCTAAGAGAATAAGCGAACTACAAGCCTTAGAAGGTAGAGTTGGGTTTAAGAAAGATTCGGCTATATGCTCCTTCAAACCCTTCTTCTTGGCGAAGAATGAAAACCCTTCTAAACCATGGCCAAGAAGCTTCGAGTTAAAAGGTCTCTCGTCAGTGACAGGGCAAGAGTTGGAGAGGACTCTGTGTCCTGTTAGGAACCTCAAATTCTACCTTGATAAGAAGAAACAGCTGGGAGGTACAGTCAAAAGTCTCTGGTGCTCTGTCAGGATCCTACTAGACCGATTCTAAAAATGCGCAAGCTTTTTTCATTAAGGACGTCATCAAGGAAGCTCATCTGTCTTGTGAGGATGAGCATTTAAAGCTCCTTAGAGTGAAAGCACATGAGGTGAGAGCCATTGCTACATCTTTGGCTTTTCACAAGACGTTGTCTCTCCAGACTCTTATAGAGGCGACTTACTGGAGGTGTAATTCAACTTTCGCATCTCATTATTTAAGGGATGTTAGAGTTACGTATGATAAGTGCTTCTCTCTAGGAGCGTATGTATCTTCGGATTCAGTGCTGGGACAGGGAGCTGAATCTAATCCTTTATAGTTTAGCTTTTTTGGTTGTTTTTAATGCTTGGTGATGTGTGTTTTTATGGTTGATTGGAAGAGGGTGTTGGAGTAAAGCCCCCCTTTCAATTCGTATCACTAACAAGGTTAGGCTTGGTCAGGTGGTCGGGATTAGTTGTTATGCTCCTTGTTGATTTTTATTGATACCTAGCTCTGTCATGTAAGAGGGATGGCCCCCATTGATATGATTCAGGTGAAGGCTCTGTCATGTAAGTGGGTCAGCCCCCATTGACACGATCCATATTAGGCTCTGTCATGTAAGTGGGTCATCCCCCATTGACACGATCCAGAAGGGCTGTCAGTCATAGGTCGCATCCTCGCTGAAGCTCTTGAGGCAAGCAGACTCATAGACAGTATCCATGAAGTCTTCTGCCCAATCAGGTAAGAACCATGGTTTTTTGTAGCCTATATCCTACAACATATGTTGTTTCCCGTTTTTTAGTTATTAGCTGTCTCTTGCCCTCCGCCAAGGGTGCCAATCAGCTAAGTATATATCTGACGGGTAAGTTACATGTACAAAAATGATATTTTTATGATAAAGTTTTACCATAACGATTACCTAACAATTATGATAGCTGATCAGTTCCTAACGGCAGCGCTTTTAAATTGCGCGCGATTGTACTACAATTGCCGGTAACTGGTGTCGCCATCTACCGCCATCCCGCTCGGTAGTCCCAAGGATCACGTACTGGTAAGTCAATTTCTGTTCCTGCCGTTCACGGGTAAACACCCGCGATCGAGTGCTCTTCAGTCGCGCATCATATTTTCATCGTTTTTCGCTGGATTTCGGTGAAGTACAATGCTACAATTGTTGTTTGACTAGAATCATGTCTGATTCAGGATCGTCAGTTAGGTATTGCGCCAGTGGGTGCAATGCTAGGCTTAAAATTAAGAGTTGTTACGACCCCCACACCGTGTGTGTAGATTGTAGAGGGGGATCGGCTTGCTCTAGGGAGTCGCCTTGCATCGAATGTAGTTGCTGGTCAGACCAGCAGTGGAGAACTTTTCTTTCTCATCAAGAAAAACTTGCTAAGGATAGAGTTAGGAAGGCGACTCATCGGGCTAAAGCTAAAGCTACGTCAGACACCGAGAAAGTTAGCCTAGAAGGGAGTAGCCTAGGTGCGGGGCCGTCGGCAACGGCAGACTTTCCGGCGACTACCGCAGACTTTGGGGCTTCCGCTTCTGTCTCAGCTTCTGCTCATTCTATTTCTGCTTCCCCTGCTCCTAGTTCTCCTTCTATTGAACCTATTATGCCAGCTTCCCGCCCTGTTTCACCTAGTACCGTTGCCAGTCTCGAATCGAGGTTCGAGAAGAAGTTTGAATTTCTTTGTAGTACCATGCTTGAGTTGGGTAATTCTGTGAACACTTTAATGGTGAAGTGTAATGTGTCTAGTGCTAGTGTTGTGCCTTCTGAGGGTTCGGTTGCTTGTCCCAGCAGGTCTCCTAGACGAAGGTCACTGTCCCGCTCCCCTGCATCAGGGAGAAGACATACCGGAAGTCGCAGGGAGCCTCTTGGGGTTTGCCCACAAGCAATCGTTCCCTTCTTCGAGTCGGACCACCACGGAAAAGGTGTGTCGTTCCGTGTTCCGGAATCTTCCAAGTCGGGAGATTCTCCTCTCTCTCAACGGCGCAAATGGCGCTCGTCGGCTTTCAGACCATTGAAAAGGTCGTGGAAGTCGGACTATTTGTCCCCTCCTCCATTGAAAAGGTCGAGGGATGCAGTGTGTGTGCCTCTGGTGCCAGGTGCGCATGACATTTCGTCCAGTTTGTCAGACGATTCAACCTTACATCGACCACCAACTAAGAAACGGGTTTACATGCTTTTGTCTCTTCCACCTCCCTCAGCTCTCAAGACGTCAACTGCACCCTGTGTCCATCCAGCTTCACAGGCACCTTCTGCTCAGTGGGAGGGTGCTGCTGCCTCCCCTCCAGCGGATCTCCGAGTGTCGCCCCTCGCGCCACTTGCGCCCAGGGCGCCTATTGTTCCTCCTTCAGGAATTCCGCCATGTCCTCGGTCTTCCACCTCGAACGACGCCTTGGGTCCTCTTAGGAGGCAATTAGATAATGTTGTTTCCTTATTTAAGGGAGTGCAAACAGCAACCCCAGTGCCCTCCATGCCTGTTCAACCAGCAACCCCATCACCTCAGACCCAGGACCAAGCCGCTTCTGTGCCTGCTGTACCTGGTTTGTCTCAGTTTCATCGGAAGAGGAAGTCCCAGAAGAGGAATCTACTTCTTATTCGGCATATACTAAACTGCTTAGGTGTTTGTGGACCACTTATCCCGACTGCTTCGTCGCTCCTTCACCTAAGCCTCTGCAGTCCATTTTTCATATGGGAAGGCCGAGGCCTGATCCGATCGTTCCCAAACTGTCCTTATCGAAGGCGATCACGGCTCCCTTCATAAGCCTTGATGTGTGGCTGGCTGCCAAGAGGGATTCGGGAAAAGCAAATTTCGCATTTCCTCCTTCCAAGTTGCAGAGTAAGAGATACCAATTCTACGTTACTGGGGAAGCTCCGTCCCTGGGAGTTTCTGCCTCCTCCCGGGGGGACTTCTCCAGTTTAGTGGACGCCAATAGAAGATCGGCTTTCTCATCGGCTAAAGTGTTCTTCTCCTCCTCGGAAATGGACCATCTCGTCAAGAACCTCTTCAAGGTGTTAGAGATCCTAAGTCTTTTAGACTGGACTGTGGGTGTCTTAGCATCCAAGATTGAGAACTGCCCTGATATCCCAGAGGACGTGACGTCGGAACTCGTGAGTTTCTTGTCTTGTGGAGACAAGTCTGTGAGGGATGCAGCAGACGAGTTAGCCTCCCTTTACACCTTAGGAGTCCTCAAGAAGAGGGAACTTTGGTGCTCGTTCGTTACCAGAGGGGTCACCACCACTCAGAAATCTGATTTGCTCTTCGCTCCCTTGGTTAAAGATCATCTCTTTCCAGAAGAGTTGATCAGGAATATTGCCTCTTCCCTCGAGAAGAAGTCGACCAATGACCTACTCGCCCGGTCCTTCAAGAAGCCACAGCCGACAACGACAGCCCCGACTAAGTCGTCATCTCTTATTCAACCCTTTCGAGGGGGCCAATCTCGTCCTTACCACAGACCCAGGACCAACCTGCGCCCTCCTTACAAGTCCAAGTCCAAATCTTCTTCCAAACCCAACACCAAGTGAGTCCTCTTTCCTTCGCCCAACAGTAGGAGCCAGGCTGCAGCTTTTTTGGAGGGAATGGGCTCGTCGCGATGCGGAAGCTTGGGTTGTCCAAGTTCTTCGCTTTGGTTATGCAATTCCCTTCAGAGATCCTCCACCTTTGACTTGCAAGCCTCTTCCATTGTCCGCTTACTCTCCAGGATCAGACAAATTTCTTGCCCTGAGTCTGGAAGCAGAAGCTCTTCTCCTCAAATCAGCGATCGAGGAAGTTCTAGATCCATCGTCGCCAGGGTTCTACAATCGCCTCTTCGTAGTTACCAAGACCTCAGGTGGTTGGAGACCGGTTTTGGATGTCAGCGCCCTCAACCAGTTCGTGTCCAAGACAAAGTTCGCTATGGAGACCCCTCAGTCCGTTCTGTCGTCTCTTCAGAAGGGGGACTGGATGGTCTCTCTGGACATGGAGGACGCGTACTTATACATCCCCATCCATCAAGATTCGAGGAAGTTCCTTCGCTTCATGTTCCAAGGAAGAGTCTTCCAATTCAAAGCGATGTGCTTCGGACTCTCAACAGCCCCTCAAGTCTTTACACGAGTCCTCGCCCCACTGGGCAAATGGCTACATCTGTTGGGTGTAAATGTGTCCCTTTATCTGGACGACTGGCTTCTCCGTTCCTCCTCGGAAAGTCAGTGCTTAGAGGACCTAAGGAGGACACTCATTTTGACAAGCAATCTGGGACTCATTATCAACCTGCCAAAGTCGCAACTAATTCCCAGTCAGAGTATTCTTTATTTGGGGATGACTCTGAACTCTCTAGCTTTTCGGGCTTTTCTCTCCCCGAAAAGAGTCCAGAGTTGTCTCCAAACCGTCCGACACTTAAAGAGCCGAAGGGAATGCTCGGCCCAAGAGTGGATGAGTCTTCTAGGGACCTTGTCATCGGTGGAGAAGTTCGTGAGACTGGGTCGCCTCCACATGAGACATTTTCAGTTCTTCCTGGAACAAGTTTGGTCCAGGAACTTTCCTCTTTCCCAGACTTTTATCATCACAGAAGCTATCAAGCAAGATCTTCATTGGTGGCTGTCGGTGGAGAAACTCCTAGAAGGCCTGAATCTTTCTCCTCCCATCCCAACTCTACAGTTCTTCTCCGACGCTTCGGACGTCGGTTGGGGAGCCCTGCTGGAAGGTTCCAAGGTATCGGGACTGTGGTCGGAATCCCAGAAGGCTCTTCACATCAATCACAAAGAGCTTCTGGCTATTCACCTAGGTCTCCTGGCTTTTTCGGACAGAATCAAGGGCCAGACAGTGGCCATTCATGCGGACAACACCACGGCACTGGCTTACATCCGCAAGCAAGGCGGCACCCATTCATTCTCCCTGTACCAACTTACGAGGGAACTCCTCCTTTGGGCGGACTCGCTACCAGTTTGCATTGTTCCAAGATTTGTCCAAGGGAAATGCAATGTCTTAGCGGACGAGCTCAGAAAGAGAAATCAGGTCCTTCCTTCAGAGTGGACCTTGGACCAACTGGTATGCAACGCTCTGTGGAAGTTATGGGGAACTCCGATGGTCGATCTTTTTACCACCTCAAGGAACCATCGTCTCCCCCTGTTTTGTTCGCCGGTTCCGGATCCACAGGCTTCGTCAGTGGATGCGATGCTGCTCAATTGGTCGGACCTAGACCTTTACGCTTTTCCCCCCTTCGGGATGATAAGGCAAGTCATCAACAAGCTGATGAACCACCAGAACGTCTCCATGACTCTGATTGCCCCGTTCTGGCCAAGGAAGGAGTGGTTTCCGGACCTAGTCAGCCTCCTTCAGGACTACCCAAGGTCTCTTCCTTTAAAGAAGCATCTTCTCAGACAGCCCCACTTTCGCAAGTATCATCAGGGGTTGTCTACGCTGGACCTGACAGGCTTCAGACTGTCAGGAAACTCGCTAGGAAGAAGGGTTTTTCAAGACGAGCTGCGGAAGCAATTGCAAAGTGCAGAAGGAAATCTTCTAACAGGCTGTACCATTCCAAGTGGACAGTCTTCAGAAGATGGTGTAAGAAGAATAAGATCTCTTCTTCTTCGACCTCTGTTGCACAGATAGCGGACTTCCTCCTGTTCCTCAGGGATGAACGTCAGCTAGCTGTCTCCACTGTTAGAGGATGCAGAGCCATGCTATCCTCAGTTTTTAAACATCGTGGTCTTGATCTCACTAATAACGAGGATTTGACCGATCTGGTTAGGTCATTCGAAACCTCCAAGACTTCCTCTCCTCCCCTCGCTTGGAATCTGGACGTCGTCCTAAAATGGCTCTCATCTCCCTCGTTCGAGCCTCTCCGTTCTGCTTCTTTGAAGAACCTTACGAAGAAGACTCTCTTCCTGTTCGCCTTAGCATCTGCAAAGAGAGTCAGCGAGCTACATGCAGTAGAGAAGAAGGTAGGCTTTGCTCAAGATGATGCCCTTTACTCCCTCATTCCAGAGTTTTTGGCTAAGAACGAGAACCCTTTGGTCCCCTGGCCTAAATTCTTCAGGCTCAAGAGCCTCGCTGCCCTAGTAGGCCCAGAAGAAGACGAGAGAGAACTGTGTCCCGTCAGAGCTCTTAGATACTACTTGCATAGGACGGAGAAAATTAGGGTCCTTCTCCCAGACTTTGGTGCTCCTTTCGAACCCTCTTAAACCTCTCTCAAAGAATGCAATCTCATTCTTCCTCAGGGACCTCATTATGGAAGCACACATGATATCCAAATACGTGAAGAGGACATCCGTCTGCTCAAAATTAAAGCGCATGAAGTCAGGGCAGTGGCAACTTCCACAGCATTTAAACACAATCGGTCACTTAATGCTATTATTCAAAATACTTTCTGGAGGTCCAGATCAGTATTTGCTGTACATTACTTGAAGGATTTGGAGACGGTCTTTGGTGATTCCTTCTCCCTCGGACCCTTGTCCGTGGCTGGCATGGTAGTAGGTGAAACATTGTAGGAATTGGCCTATTTTATTCCTCTTCATATTGTTTCTTTTTATCTTGTATTTTGTTTGTCGGTTATGGGAAGCTGGGGGTAGTGCCACCTCAGGTGCCCTCCAATCATTTATTGTATTTAGGTGGAAGGGTTTTTGGTTTATTTAGTTTTAGGTGTCGCATTGTATGTCTGGTCTTTAGCCCAGGGCAAGGGCAAACTTGTTTATTTCTCTGCAAGTCTCTGGAGCAATCCATGACTTCAGGGATTCCATCCCAGTAGAAGCTCTCTGTGGACTACCTTCCACGCTTTCTACTAGTAAGAGGAGCACCGACCAGAGGCAGTACCTTCCTGCAGTAGCTCCCTTACAAGGTAAGGATCACAAGCAGTATTTTATACTGTTACATGGACTGAATTATTTGCCTATTTGGATTGGTTCTATCTAATCCACGCCCTCCTCCTTCAATAGCAAGTCAGCTATCATAATTGTTAGGTAATCGTTATGGTAAAAATGAGATTTTTATAATAAAATAAAGTTTTACCATACTTACCTAACAATTATGTATCATAGCCCACCCTTCCTCCCCTCAGGTGGATAGTGTGGCAGGCACAGAAATTGACTTACCAGTACGTGATCCTTGGGACTACCGAGCGGGATGGCGGTAGATGGCAACACCAGTTACCGGCAATTGTAGTACAATCCCGCGCAATTTAAAAGCGCTGCCGTTAGGAACTGATCAGCTATCATAATTGTTAGGTAAGTATGGTAAAACTTTATTTTATTATAAAAATCTCATTTTTGTACATACTTACCCAGCAGATATATACGATGAATGGCCCGCCCAGCCTCCCCTCAGGAGACAGGTGGAAGAGAAAATCTGGTTAGAAAACGGGAATGGTTCCTATTCCCGCCACCCAGCGGCGGGAAAGGTAGATCACCTGACCTACCTGTTGCGTGTGCCGCGAGATTTGAAATTCTGTCGGGAACGTCGGAGACTATAGCTAAGTATATATCTGCCGGGTAAGTATGTACAAAACTTTATTTTATCATAGAAATATCATTTTTCAAATTTTCTAAACCCTGGGTGTAAGATGTTGTACACATTGTCAACCCCTATTAACAATTCAGTAGGTGATTGCTTCTTTATGGGTAGATCAAAATCTTTATCAGCTAAGCTTTATTTTCGTTTTACACAGTGACCTTAAGTTCTTCTTAACGCCGAATTTCTTTGTATATTCTGGTAGCTCATCTACCACTATACAACCCAAATTTATTAATCTACCCCGATGAGGTACGGCGATGTTCACCATTTCATATTCCTTAACTGGTGTAGTAGTTAAGTACCCTCTCAATGATATGTTTTCAACTCCCTTGCTTTTATAGTGGAGTCCCTCAAGAGCAGATTTCTTTATAAATGATCTCTCGGCACAGGTATCTAACAACCCTCTTTTTTGCACAATGCGACCTTTTTTACCTTTTAGGGTTATTGTGGCCGTAGGTAAGATCGACTTCCTAGCTGTCTTATTTCCCCGTCCGGTATTTGTCAAAGAGAGAGTTCCAACTTGTACCCCACCTACCTTTGATTTATTTGGCTGGTTTCGATTGCATATAGCACTATGATGTCTAACAGTGCAGCCATTATTACAACCTTGCCTGTCATAGTCGGAACTGAAGTGTTTGCTGGATGTACATATGAAACACAAACCCAGAGCTCTGAGTCATTCTATCTTTCCTCCTCTGGTTACGAAAGATTTACAATGTGTCCATATGTGGTTGCCTCTGCAAAGTGCACATCCCTTAACCTAGTTTACCTTGGCTTTGTTTGTACTTTCTTTAGGCCTCATCGATGTTGTTTTCGGTCTCACAGATTGCCGTTGTTCTACTGCGAAAGCAGATACTGTTGTCAGTGTATTAGCTTTTGCTGGTTCAGTCTGTGGAAAAGCCCTCAAATTGTGTATTACTTCTTCAAGATATTTTTTAAAGATGTCAAATTTCAGCCAATCTTCACACCATTGTTTTACTATTTCACTTACACTACTTGGTTAGTTTGGTGTAGAGCAAGATGGTATATAATTCACTCGATTGCAGTTTTTCACTCTCCAATGATCTTATGCAGCATTCGAATTGCACTCTAAAACCTTCTAGCGATTTTGCATCTGCCTTGGGAGTCTCAATTTGGAAGAGTTTTCTAACTAAACACAACTTGATTTCATCTTTTCTGCCATAGGTCCCTTTTAACAAGTTCACTGCTTGCAAATATTTATCACCTTCTAATTTAAAACCAGATATCAGTTCCAGAGCCTCGCCTTCCAATAGGCCCTGTAGATAAGAAAACCTCTGTATATTCTCAAAATCAGTACGTTGGTGTACTGATACTTCATAAAGTTCCCAAAATGAATTCCATTCTGTTACATCACCATCAAAATGTTTGAGGTCTAATTTGGGTAACTTCACAGTAGCTTTAACAGGCAGTATCGGTGCACTAGGTTTACCTCTTACAGCTAGAAGACTCGTGATGGAGGAATTTAGCTTATGAATTTCAGTGCCTACCTTTAGGCTATATTCAGCTTGATTCATAATTTGGTCAGATTGTCCTACAGGATCTGTCAGATCCAATATTTGATTATTCAGTTCCTGGATTTTCTGCAAATATTCCTTCAAGGAATCTCTCAATGAAGAAATACTATTGATATCACCTGCATCAGTAGTGGTTGCAACCTTCTTTGACCAGTTAGTTATCACAGACTTAAAACCTCCCCGTCTCCTCTTCAATTTTTCTAGGTCAGACATCTTAGCCTATAATTTACCAACACCAAATACACGGGTTCCTAATTACTAAGTTCTTAATTACTAAAAGTGTACAAACTGCCAAATCCAAAAAAAATATATAGACCACATTAGCAAATATATAATATTTAAAAGTTGGCCACATTTCAAATCAATCAAAGGGATCACTACCAGTTATATAATATATATGTGCCCTTGACTACACATACCATATATACATATGTACTTTAAGATGAATAGGAATACTTAAATGGATTTGTAGACACCGACAATTATGGCTGCATTCTTGAGTCGCCCCACCAGCTCAAAGTGACTGACTTCACAGCCGTCTTTGACCGAAACCAAGCCTTTGGCTAACTACCGTACAACAAGTTCAACAACCAATACCGGTAGTTAGGCAAATTTACAAGTATACTAAGTATACTTACAATTAAACACACAAAACAGATAAGACAACATTTTTCACTACTAAATACAAACATCGAAGCATAATATCCTTCTTCTACATAATACGCATTTCCACTTTACGTAATTTTAAAGAGAATACATAAAACTATACCACAACTTGCGGAAAAGTACAATCTCTCTTGTCGAAGTTTCAACAGTGACAGGAACGATCAGGACGGCTGCGGCAGGAGACCAGGAAGAGCCGCCCAGAGACTATCGTCGAATCAACAGGAACACAACACAGGAAACAGCAGGAGCAGATGGACCACAGATATGCCAGAGGCAGTGCCACAGCATACATGAAGGCCAGCAATGACAGCGATTGATCCACATCGGCGGGAACAGAGTCGGAGCGATCCCAACATGGAACTATGCCATTCCAACCAGGTACTGTGGTCAATCCTGAAGCAACGCTGAATGAACGTCAGGACTCCTTCATGTAAAGATATCCCAAGTGAGATATCCAGCCAACTACTGCTGTGCCTATGATGCTCAGTGTCAACCTGAAAGAAAAAGCAAAGATGATTAGTAGAGGGAGACTCCTCTCGCTATGAGGGGAACTACCCTATGCAGCGAGAGGAGGCCCCTTAGAAGAGGTTGCCCAACCGCCTGCGCCCCAGGTCTTCGCTCGAGAGTGCAAAGGAGAGATAAGGAAGAACCTACAGAGAAAGAGAAGGAAGGAGGGGACGCCACCAAGGCCGCCGTGGAAGCGAAACTTACCGACGATGCCCATAACCTTCCCCCCGCAACTCTCTATAACGCAGGCGGTGAAAACAACACTCAGCACAAGTAGAAAGGAAGTAGTCATGCCCTTGTACATGGAGGGCTCAAGGCCAAGAAGGGGAGCGAACTCTTACGTCCCGATCAATGTAGGGAAGCGAAGATATTACGTCCCAATCTAATATCTCCAAATATACAGGGGAACGCCTTCAGTATCTAAATAAAGGGCTACTGGAAGAGATGCATTACCACTAGGTTACTCCCTTCTAAATATGCCCTTGGCCGTCAAACCCAAGACATACGCAGGGGAATGACGGCTTATGCAAGGCTATCACAAATTGTGGGTTTGTATTAATAAATATCAAACACGCAATACTGTATACACACAAAAATACAGAAAGATCCCACCGGGATAATAAAGAGCTTCATGACAGTCATGCAAAGAGATCCAAAAACACATCTGCAACTCATGACGGCCAAAAGCAAACTGGAATGTTTACATCCGGGCAGGCGGGTATTCCCGCCTACCTGACCACCTTATTCAAAATTTTAAAGGCCGTGTCCAGCTTCGGCATAAGTAATTCCTAATGTAAAGGACCAATGGTTTGTATATCATGTTGGAACAATTGTGATTTGTTCCAACACGATATACAAACCGTTAGTCCTTCACATTAGGAAGACTCACTGGTTGGAGGGAGGAATCTGAGTGAGTCTCTATGAACTGACTGGAGTTAGCCACATCTTGTGTTCCCTTCCTGGTCAATAGAACGAGGAAGGGAAAACTGCCTCTGACAAAATGATCAAGTTGTAAGAAATGCGAGATCAATTGTCAGACTTCTGGCTCCCTTTGCCTGAATGAGGAAATGTCAGTTCAGGCAAAGTAGGCTAGGAAGAACTTTAAAGTCGGTGACATTAAGGCAAGTACAAGCACTGGGTTTGTCTTATTGTCATGGTCTCCTTCCTCCCCTTGCTAGAGGAAGGAGCTGGGTTGCTTCTATGATCCTGAAAGGAAATAGAATGGAAGCTCTAGTTGAGTGCTTACCTGCATCGACTGCCAGATCCAGCATGTAATGGTACGTCCGCTCCCTGCCTGTAGGAAGAGAGTTGAGATGAGGAGAAGGAAGAGAGGCCAGTCACTCAACATTCATTCTCCCAATCACAACCGTACATCTTAGGCGAGATGCAACCTGTCCTGTTAGAGCCAGGCAATCTTCACAACTTGTTGAGCAGCTGCCACAGGACCCAAGGAAAAAGTGCCCAAGGACTTGTGGGCAACATCCTGAAGTTTGAAGGAAGTGAAGGCGGTCTGTTGGGACCACACACCTGCCTTCAAAACCTGTGGGACTGACATGTTCTTCCGGAATGCAAGGGATGGACCAATGCTGTGGACCTCGTGGGCTCTTGGATGAAGAGCAACAGTGTCGTCTTCTCCAGCAGCAGAATGCGCTCTCCTTATTGTCTCAAGAAGCCAAAAAGAGATCATGTTCTTGGACACTTCTTTCTTGGTCGAGCCAGCGCTAACGAAGAGTCGTCGACACTCAGGCCGGAGGTGGCGAGTCCTCTTCAGGTAGCGCCGCAGCACTCTAACAGGGCATAGTAGCATCTTGTCTGGGTCATTACCAACAAAGTCCTCTAGGGAGGGGATCGTGACAGACTTGAACCCAGCATCAGGGGCTGATGGATTCTGAGTCTTAGCTACAAAATCCGGAACGAAATCGAGTGTAACTGATCCCCATCCCCTTGAGTGTTTAACATAAAAAAAAAGTCAGTGAAGTTTACCAACTCTTCGCCGATGATAGGGCAAGCAAGAAGACAGTCTTGAGGGTCAGATCCCTGTCTGACAACTCGTAAAGGCTCATATCGTGCACGAGTCAGGCTCCGTAGAATGAGAGTCACATCCCAAGCAGGGTGCTTGAGAACCCTGGTTGGGCAAGACCTTTCAAAGCTTCTCATCAGTAGGGATATCTCAAGGACGAGGAGATATCTAACCTTTCAGCTGCAAGACTAGGCTGAGTGCAGCCCGACAGCCTTTTACAGTTGAAACGGGGAGAGAAGATTCTCTCGGTGAAGAAAGATGAGGAAGTCCACGATCTGCTGAACAGTAGCTCCAACCGGAGAGATACCCCATCCACGACACTAACCACAGAAGATGGACCACTTTCCCTGGTATACCACTGCGGAGGATCGTCTGAGGTATCCAGCCATCTCCGTTGCTGCGCGATGTGAAAAGCCTCTCGCTTGCAGGAGATGGTGGATAACCTCAAGCTGTAAAGACACAGGGACTGTACTGCCAGGTGATACTGTTCGACGTGGGGTTGACACAGCAGGTTGTGCCAGGGGGGGATCTCTCTTGGCGCCTTGGAAAGGAGAGCTAGCAGGTTGGGATACCATTTCAGAATCATTCTGAGATTTGGAGTGATCATCACTTGGTTGATCACCCTGCGAATCAGACAGAACGGAGGAAAGGCGTAGATGTCAAGATTGTCCCAAGGGTGCTGGAACGCGTCCTCCGCAGCAGCCCATGGGTCCGACACAACTGAGCGGAAGACCTGAAGTTTTCTGTTGTGCCGGGTGGCGAATAGATTGATGACTGGGCGCCCCCATAGGTCGAATAGAGCTTGTCTGCCACGACATTCCTCTTGTGTGGAATAGACCTGGCTGACAGCTCTACCGAGTGAGCCAGCACCCACTCGTGCACCTGCATTGTTAATTGGTGGAGAGGGAGGGATACTAGACCCCCCCCCTGCTTGTTGACATATGCCACTACCGTGGTGTTGTCGCTCATCACTATCACAGAGTGTCCCATCACTCAATCATGGAACTCTTGGTGAGCCAGGACGGCTGCCTGAGTTCCAGGATATTGATGTGAAGGTGCTTGTTGTCTCAGTGCCACACTCCCGAAGTCAGCAACTCCTCCATGTGTGCACCTCATCCCTCGATCAATGCGTCCGAGAACAGAAGCATGTCCGGAGGGGGAATATGCAGGCATACTCCTATTATGAGGTTCCTGTCTTCCATCCACCAGTCTATATCCTCTCTCACCTTGGAAAGAGGGATGAAAAAGGGCTGGAGGTCTCAGGACTGGGACCAATACTCCTTTAGTCTCCATTGTACAGACTGAAGGTGAAGACGCCCATGAGGTACCAGCTTCTCTAATGACGACAGGTGACCGATGACGACTTGCCATTGCCGAGCTGGCTGTTCCTGTTGAGACAGAAACAGTTGTGCTGCCTTCCTGAACTTGCTGATATGAGAGTCTGAGGGAGACTTCCGCTGCTACCATATTTATCAGCATGCCCAGGTACTTTATCCTCTGCTTGGGGGTGAGATCTGACTTCTCGAGATTTACTACGATCCCAAGATCTCGGCAAGACTCTAGGAGCCAATCCCTGTCCTGTAGCAACTGCGAGCGGGAACTCGCCAGGATGAGCCAGTCATCGAGATACCTCAGTAGATGTATCCAGTGCGAATGGGCCCGCAGGATCCCTTTGAAGACTGGGACTTCTTAAGGGCTGAGGAAGTGCTAGCCTGGCCCAAAGGCCGGGCCGCAGTGGAACGTGAAGACCCAGATGTCTTAGCCACTGCCTGGTGAACCAGGCGGTCACTGTCATCGGCCCGACGCTTGTCCACCACAGCATCCACCAATTCTCTAGGGAAGAGAGAGGAAGAACCCAGCAACAGTCCATTCCGCAGGGTCACTGCTGACTTGGGCCCCAAGGACCTGATGAAGCGAGAAAGAACGGAGTCTCTCTGCTTAAGAACCAGGTTGGCCCACAGGTTTGCCACCTGGTGGCAAACGTGGCTCTACCTCCAGACTGACACAGTCTCCCAAAAGCGGAGTCCTCCTTGGGTACGATAGCGCCCGAGGAGGCAGCCACTTTGGATACTGTGAATGACCACAGATCCAACCAGGAGACTGCCTGGAAAGCTGCCATGGCGGTGGCTTCCAGGGTTGCTGCCTCTTGCTGTGAAAGAGAAATACTCTCCGCAGTAAGTTGCTGAAACGGGAGACCCGGACCTAGACGAACCAGATCTGTGTTAACCTGTTTAGGTGACAATGACCCTTCCGAAGGGGTGTAGAAATGCTTCTGTTGAGGTAGAGGAGGGGGAAGCAGCCTGTCTGAGCGGTTCGATCGCAAAGAATTGTCTTGCCCAGACACAAGACCATTCACTTGATCGAGGACCTCCTCGGCAAGCGTGGACCATGGCAGCCCCACCGAAACCTTGGGTTCATTTTTTGGTCCCCAGAAGGATTGAGGAGCAAAGGACGATCCACAGACGATTCCTTCCAGGGTGCGGTCCTCCCAATCTACTCTCCCCGCAGGAGGGGAAACTTCGGCAGACCTGTGATCCTTCCTGCACCACGCAGGCTGTGATCTCGTCGATCTGAGAACTGAGCCAGGAACGTAAGCGCCCGAGGTTGAACTCTGGGGAGACAATTAGCCGGAGTTCCTCCAGTCCAGCTCGCACCTCCTAGGGGGAGCCTAGGAGGTTAAGGGGACAGGCGAGGAGGATCGGGCACCCCTGCCGGTCTTGCTAGCGGAACCAGCAGGAGCAGCGGGCCAGGAGCAGCCACCAACCCACGGTGATGATGGCAACCTGGGTTGAGGAGAACGTTTTTGCCTTGGCAAAGTGTTGTCCCAAGGAGAGTGGAGCAGTTCACGCGAGTTGAGCTGGGCGGTCGGCTCCATCGAGCCAGGCTGGCCACGCAAACATGGCCGGGGACTGGGCGGAGTTGAACGTGTGGCTTGCTGGAAAGAACTTACGCTGTTCTCTAGGTGGGGCGCAGGCTTCTTCGAGGCTGAAACCTTGCGAGAAGACTGAACAGGGGACCTCTTCTCTGTCTTGCCAGGTGTCCAGACTCGAGAGGCCAGCGCACCTTCCCGGGAACCTTGCTTGGCACTCATAGAAGTGCCAGCAGGAGCAGTCAGAATACTTGCTTGTCCCGACTCTTTCTCCTGTCCTGTGCCTGAGTCGGTATGGAGAGAAGTATCTCCGGTACCCGACCGGGGTACCTGGGTCTCCTTAGAAACCCAGGTACTCGGTGCAACTCACAAACGAGTGTCCGACACAGTGCTGGCGTTAGAAGCGGACTTCTTCAGCACAGCAGTGGGAGTGCAAACCGAGGTCTGCGTGCCCTCGGCTCCCAAGACAGCTTCTTCTTCTTCGGCCAGCGAGCCTCCAGAAGAAGAAGAAGAAGAAGAAGAAGAGACATAGCAGACGACGAGGACAACGAAGATGAAGACTATGAAGACGACGAAACCTTCCTAGACCTCTTCTTCAACTTCTTCTTTGTCATCTTCTTCAGGATGGCAGTCAGGTCCCCCATCCAGGAGGGAGCAGCAAAAGACACAGGAGCAGCCAGGGGAGCCAGGGAAGCAGGAGCAACCAGGGCAGCAGGGACATTGGTGATCAGGCCAGCAGCTACTGGGGCAGATGGACCAGCACGGGAGCCAGGTAAGCCAGGAGCTGGCGCATGGGTAGAAGGCACAAGTGGACCAAGAGCAGGAGCCAGGCCAGGGTGAGAGTCAGGAAATCCAGGAGCCGGAACCAGAGTCAGAAATAAGCGTGGGTCGGCAAAAGCTGGGACAGCAGAAGCAGGTACCGAGATATAAGGCATCGATGAAGTGACCATACTGGAGGGGCCAGGAAGCCAGGAGGCAGCAGCACGTCTTGGAGCGAGGCAGGGCGCGGCTGACACCTGGGTGCCCAAGTGCGAGGTAACAGTCACAGGCAGCTTGGCAAATGACGTCATGGTGACGGTTGACGTGGTGGAAGTGGCAGCTGTGTGGGTTGTCACAGGAGTGCCAGACAGATGAGAAATCAGGCCCTCCAATGATGGCACCCCAGGTAGACCGAGGTGCAGCCAAGTAGACGTGAGGTCAGTAACCTGCCCACCATGGAGACTCCTCCACCACCAAATCTGAAAGCAAAGTCGGGTAAAAAGAGGAAGCCTCTACTTGCTCCCGGGGGGGTGAATCCCCCCCTCTGAGCAAGGAGAGGCCCCAGAGAGGATGTCCTGATCGTCTGCTTCCCCTTGGCTTTCACACCCAACGAAGCAATTGAAGAACGTGAGGGGCAATCCTCACCCAATGGAGAGGCAGCAAGAAGGGGAACCTTGCCGGGAGGGAGAAATGATCCCAACGGGTTAGCCACCCAGGGAGTCATCGGGGGCATATAACCCACAGATGATGCCTTTGCGGGCTTCCTTCGCTACTATCTCCTCCCCTCAAACTTCACCCATTGCTCAGCAGACAAAGGAACAACACTCCGAGCAAGGAAAGTTATGGGAACACACACTTCCTCTGCAGGTGGAGCAAAGGGCGTGTGGGTCCACATCTACATACGAGCAGATTCAATTGCACTTCTTCCCTCCTAACCCAGAACACACGCTGGGCGAAGAAGGGCTTATGGGGCTTATCAACATTCGTTATTAACCAAGAAACAAGAAAGATCCCACCAGGAAAACAGCTCAACAGTAGTCAGGGCAGAGAGCAAGAAACACGTCTGCAGCGCATGATGGCAGAAAGCAAATTGGAATGCTTACATCCGGGCAGGCGGTATTCCCGCTTCCCAGACTGTAGTTAACTGCCTAACCACCTTGTCCAAAAGTTCAACGGCGGTTTCCGCTTCTCTGAAAGTAATTCCTAATGTAAAGGACCGACGGTTTGTATATCGTGTCGGAACAAAGTCTAGTGGAGGGAGCCTCCTCTTGCTCTGGGGGGGGAAAAGTTTCCTCCCTGGGAAGAGGAGAGACTCCTGAGAGGAGGTCATCCTGATTGTCTGCCCTCCCCCTGTCCTTCAGCGTCTGAGGAAGCGAGCGAAGAAGACAAAGGGGAGTCCTCTCCCAAAGGAGAGGCAGCCAGAAGGGGAAGTTTGCCAGGAGTGAGAAACGAGGACAAGGTTAGCCACCAAGGGAGTCGTCGGGGGCATATAACCCTCAGATGATGCCTTGGAAGGCTTCCTCCAGTACTCTTTCCTCCCTTCAAACTTTGCCTACTGCTCAGCCGACCAGGAGCAACACTCAGCACAGGTAGAACTTCGGGTACACACATGCCCCTTGCAAGAGGAGCAAAGGGAGTGCAGATCAAAATCAGTGTTTGAATGGAAGCTACTACACCTCTTCCTGCCAACCCCAGGACCCACATGCTGAGGAAAGAGGGCATACAAGGCTTACTTTCATGAGCTTGCACACCCCAAACACCAAAATAATCAGACACACTAGGAAAAAGAAAGATCCCACCAGGAAAAACAACTCAATGACAGTCAGGGCAGAGAGGGAAGGACACATGTCTGCACCACACGACGGCCGAAAGCAAATTGGAATGTTTACATCTGGGCCTCCCGCCTAACCACCTTGTTTGAAAGTTCAACTGCCATTTCCAGCTACGCTGTAAGTAATTCCTAATGTAAAGGACCGATGGTTTGTATATTGTGTAGGAACAATTCTGCATTTTTAAAGACCTTAACATTAGAACTTCCAACAAATCTCATGAAGGAGCCCGAGTTGGCAAGATCGGACATTAAACTTAAAGGAACGTAATAATTCATAGATCTTACTACTAGAAATTTTCGGGAAGATGGAAAAATGTACTGCTAAGTGTTGAGCGGTAGCTAGCAGTAGCCGAAAACGAAAGAATCTTGACTTTCCGAAGGAATAAGAGAAAATCAGCTATTTTGGTTATGGCAGGCCTAAAGATGGAATGACCTTCCTCACGACACCGACTTCCACATGTCCAGCTGACATGGTAAAGCTTACGGGTTGACTTTCTCAAGCTGAAAGAAACACTGTCTAGACAGCTTTAGAGAGTCCAGTCTGTCTAGCTGTTCGCTTAGCAGTCACCTGCAACTAGGTTCATCACGCAAGAATTTGGATGATAATGGTGAAACTGCGGTTGTCTAGAAGATCTTCCGCACGAGAAGGAACATCGGAACTTCCGTAAGGAGCATTAGGAGTTCTGGAAACCAAGGGCGTTAGGGCCAGCAAAGAGCTAGAGTCATAGATATCTCGACACTCCCACAATTCCTGATTACCTGATGAATGAGACCAAATGGCAGAAACCATACACCTCTAAAGTTCTAATGATCTTGTTCCCCCCGAGTTCTCAGATACGACACGGCAGTTACGATGTCGCAAAGCAGACCCACTACTCTGTTGTGCACTAGGACTGAAAAACACCTGAGGGGTTCCTTTACAGCCCTGAGTTCCTGGAGATTATGACTCCTCTCGCTCCTGATCCCTCCAGAGGCCTGAAGCCTGGGTTCCTCCAAGGTTGCTCCCCAACCTTGATATGAGGCATCTGAGTACAGATGAACGTTGGGAAGAGGGGAGACTATAGAACTTCCGGATGTCAGATGCACTTCTGACTATCACAGAAGACCCGACAATCACGAATCGTTCGAGACTAAACCTGCATTCTCGATGTGGAAGTCCCAGAGATTCCTGAGACATACCTGAAGAAAAGAGCATGTGGAGAGAACAAGACCCTGGAATTAAAGAGAGAGAGGACATTCTCCCTAAGAGGCTTCTCCAAGTGGGTACCGGCTGTTCCCTGTTGGACAGGAACACCTCTACTTCAACATTTTGTACCCTCGACAATGCATAATTGCTGACACTGGAGACAAGAGTTAGAAGCAACAAGTTTGTTATACTGGCCATATCCCCTGAACCCAGAGCAGCCACACTAATCACAGCCTGCTGTGATGCTACTGCTGACGACGGCTACACGAAATAGACCATGGAGGAGATATCTTCCTCCCTAAAAGACTGTTGCAGAGCGCAAAAGGCGCCCTCAACAGAACCTCTCCGAATGTCCGGATAGTGAGGCGGAAGCTTTAAAAGAAGTCCCTCCTCTTCTGCCAAAGAACGTTGTACAGTCAGGCGAAATGTTAACCTGGTATGTCAGCCCCATAGACGCTGAAGTGATGTGTCAGGCAGTACAGGATTGGAGGAAGTATATTCATCTTGTTTGAGAAAACCCTACCAACCCGGACACATCTACATAGAGTTGGACAAGGCCTCCGACTGGCTGCGAAAGGTGTCCTCCAAGATACAAGCCTCTCTAGTTGAAACTGAGACCAAACAATTGACGAAGGAACCCGAGAGAGAAGAGCCTCAACAGATACGTTAAGAGGAACCCTGACACCCGCAGAAGGGTTACCCGCTACCTTGTTAAAACCCCTCCTGAGTAGGAAACAAGGTTGAATCCTGCTTACTGAACCCTATCAAAGCCACTAACGTACATCTGCCTCCCTCAATGCCTGCCTGACACGGCCAGATTCTTTGGTGATTGAGCAACTACCGGTTCTGTTGCATATAGCAACTCGAACATCGCTTGATTCAGTAGTCTCCTCTGGAACCTTGGATTGAGGATAAAGAGTGTGGATGAAGTCCACCATCCGCTTATACTCATTCTCATTAGCTGAAGGAGAACTAATATCCAGTACCGGATCCTCTTCTTCAAATGAACAATCCTTGTCGGACTGGTCCGACCGAGCCGGAACAGGAAAGAGGCAGGCTGACCCTTGGCACACGCCGAACTCGAAAACCCGGAACTCACCACACCTGGGTGCGTGAGATGGACACCTGTTGTATCAATCGCGAACATACTGGAGGCACCAAAGTAGGTTGCGCAAGCCCTGCACCACCCAACGAGGGTGACGCAACACCGGGGCCAGCCACACCTGGGCGGACCATGCCCACTCCAGGGAGCGAAGAGGCCGCAACACCCAAACCATGCAAATCCGGATGTATCAAAACCGCATGAGAATGGGAATCCGGAACTGAAGACCTTGATGACCCGGAATCAACCCCAAATCTACATGGATGCCTAGACGGAGGGACAGAGAAACCTGAAGGAAAGTTGAGAAAGAAGTCGAAGGAGGGAAGAAGGAAGATGTCACACTCGGAGTAACCACTGGTGCGCCTAATGCTGACGTTGGACAGGTGGAGAAGGTACCAACCGGACCAAACTCAAAGGAGTTTCAAAGGGGAAGTTACAAGGTACCAAACCCAAGGTAACAGAGGAAGGCAAATTACCAGCTATCCTGGAGAATGGAAAGGCTGAGGAAACTATCGGTGCTGATACACTGAATAGCAGGTTTGTGATATCTACTATCAGATGCAGTTATTGGTGGCTTTGCATTGCTGGTGCATCCTTCATTTCATGTTCCTGGATGGCTAAATACATTAAAAGAGATGAATCCTTTATTAAAAGAAACTGGAACAAAAATCCATATGACTGTCATTGCGAAAAGAGTGAGAATCTTGGAAGGCCTGAAGTCCTTTCTCAGGAGTCGAAAGACATCATAGCTGAGGCAGTGGGTAGACCAAGAAAGTCTTTACGTAAATTGGCGCTTGAACTAGAAACAAAAAGGGGAAAGAAGAGAGAAGACCATGCATGGTTTTGTGGTTCATTTCTTAAAGATTGGGATGAAGCTGACTTTCTCCATGTTGCTGCATCAGATGAATTCTTCATTTACACAGTCAGGAAGCCAAATCATAAAAATGTCATTTGGGCTGCAAAGTTGGATGATATCAGTGATGACGTGCGCTATCGCCAAGATGTGGAATTTTCTGAATGTTTGGGAATTTTTATCTATTTCACAGCCAAACAGTTGATGTGGATCATCAAAGAAAAAGGACAGTCATGGAATGGTGAATACTTCAGAGAAAATGTGCTTACTGGTAGAGTATTTCCATTCCTCAAAGATCCTGAAAATGTGTTATCAGTTGAAGAAGTCACATTTTTGCAAGATAAGGCACCATGTTTCAAGGCTCTTCAGACACAGGAGCTGCTTCGAAACAGTGGTATTGATTTCTTCTCGTCAAGTGAATCTCCAGGTAGCTCCCCTGACCTTAATGTGTGTGAAAACATTGGTAGTATATTAAAGGATTGTGTTGAAGCGCACACAGTGAACTATGATGGTATACCAAGTCTTGACGACCTGCAAAGAGAGATGACCGAAGTGCTCAGGGAAGTGGAGTTTGAGTCTCAGCTTTTTTGCGATTTGCTGAAATCATACCCCTCAAGAATGCAGGCTGTGGTACAGGCAGATGGAGGTCACACAAAATATTAAATACTCAGAGAGAAACTTAAATAAATACCTGTTCTGAATTACTTTTGTTTTTGTCCATATCAATTTTAGTTTATGCTGTAGAAGGGGGGCTCTAATTTCAAAACACCCTGTATATCCAAGTTGTGTGACGACTTGTGGAAGAGATGGGAGAGGGAATATTTAACAACGTTAAGAGAGACCCATCGAGTAGGAATGGTACATGGCTCTTGGCCCAGAATAGGGGAAGTTGTCCTCATTCATGACAAGGGGCCAAGGAGCAAGTGGAAGTTGGGCCAAGTGATCGAGTTACACATGGGGAGAGACAGGGTCCCAAGAGTGGCTACTCTAAGAACCGCACATAGCCACCTTATGAGACCAGTAATTAAGTTATACCCCCTAGAGCTGTGGCATGGACAGGGGAAACTAATCCTCCGACAGATGACATTCAGTCAAGCACCCGCCCGAGCAGAAGGACTGCTCAAATAGCTGCAGAAGCCAGAAAGGCATTGATAAGAACAGGACTGCTGTAAATAATGTAGGCATAAGTTTTTCTTGCGGTGGAGTATGTCGAAACTTTGACAAGAGAGAGTGTACTTTTCCGTAAGTTGTGGTATATTTTTATGTATTCTCTTTAAATTTACGTAAAGTGGAAATGCGTATTATGTAGAAGAAGGATATTATGTTTCGTTGTTTGTATTTAGTAGTGAAAAATGTTGTCTTATCTGTTTCGTGTGTTTAATTGTAAGTATACTTGTAAATTTGCCCAACTACTGTTTCGTGTGTTTAATTGTAAGTATACTTGTAAAGTTGCCTAACTATTGGTATTGGTTGTTGAACTTGTACGGTAGTTAGTCAAAGACTTGGTTTCGGTCAAAGACGGCCGTGAAGTCAGTCGCTTCATAGCTTTAATGTAGAGTGGTTCGAGCTGGTGGGGGGGACTCAAGAATGCAGCCATAATTGTCGGTGTCTACAAATCCATTTAAGTATTCCTGTTCATCTTAAAGTACATTTAGGGAAACTTTCTTTAGGAGATATGCTTATTAAAACATAAGGAGAATTTCTTGAGGTGTGTTTTAGATGAGGTTAGTGAAATAGAGACTGTGCTCATGCCAGTCTAACTGTACATTGAGCTGGGAACAATTGAATACACCAATAGTAAGTTCATATTGTTAGTTTAGTTAATATACACAATGCAATGAATTAATATAATCACAATTTAAACTAACATGAGAGTGAAGTAACCTGGGTGTCGTAGCATAAGACTTAGGCTACAATTTGTGTCAGTATGTTTCAGATCGTTTAGGCTATACGACAACACTGACGATTTGAAATGCTATGCTTATTCTGAATGAGTTGGAATAGTTGCTGCTGGTAACTTTCATGTGATGTTCCTCTCCGTTGCTTTAGCGCCTGCCTTCCGAACCGCTTCCACAGCTCCTGCATTGGCTATCCTGATCGTGCCTACTGCTTCTTCTGGTGGTTGTGCCGTGGGCCGCTTCTGTTGTGATCCTGCCTAGCTGCCCTGGAGGTTACGATGTTTCGTGTCCACCATCCTGTAGAAGATGTGGGAGTGAAGGTGAAGGAAGTCGCCCTGTGGAAGTAGCCGCTGCCTTCTTCAGCTTATCTTCAATTTCATCTTCTGCTTCCTCTTCCCCTTCTCTCCCAAGGTTCGAGGGGGTCCTGGGAACCAGATAGACCTCCATTGGCTGAAGGAGAGGAAGGCTGCTTCTTTCCCCTTGATGCCTTTTGGACGTCTAGGGACTACCTCCTTCCGAGGAGGCAGTGGGTCTCTTGTTGGCTCGTCCCGATCTTTGGGTTAGGGAACCAATTCGCATACCCCTGGGTTTTGTGTTTCGGGTGCGCAGACCTCAGTTTGCAATCACGTTCCCAGTCCTAGAGATTCTGCCTCTAAGACGGGTGCTGCTTCGGCCACTCGTTTGCAAGCCACTTCAAGTGCTCGAGATTCTGTGGAATATCGAATATCCAGATCTGGTCTGGAGAGTACTCTCCCCGGCCCAGTTTGGGAGCAGTGCAAGAGAAAGGGCTGAGGCACCCAGGTGCCTTGGCTCTTCCTGCCAGCACTACAAGCACTCTCCGAGTGCTTACTAGTGCTCAGACAGGTTCCCAACCTGGTGTCTCAATCCTATCGGTTCGAACCGAACACCAGAAGAAGCAGGGAAGAGATGCCCTTTGGGAGTTCTGTGGGACTTCTAAGGGACTGACTCTCTTCTAGGAGACAAGTTTCTCTTGTTGGCTCTTCCCGCCCTTGGGCAGGAACCTATTCACATTCTCCCGTGGGGTCTCGCAGTTTGGGGGCCGCGAGAGTGCGGCCGCTTGAGGTCGTGCCCTCGTTGCCAGTTTTAGAAGTCTGCGTCTAAGACTAGTTCTGTGCCTGGCTCTTTTTGATTTCTTAGGAAACTGAATGCAGCCGCTTCCGATTTTTGGGAGTCTCGTAGGTCACTCAAATTCTATGAATCACAAGCTCTGTCCTGATGAGAGAAAGTGCCGAGACACCTAGGTGTCTCAGTGCCGTGACACCAGGCCTCTCAATACTGCCCATCAGTTGCTTCGGTTGCTTGGCCGGGTTTCATCCTTGTGTCTTGAACCTTAGGGTTCGAACATGCAGGATAGCAGACACAGAATTCCCCTTTAAACCTTCTTCTCGAGGGGCCTCAGCCTCAAAGGAGTTTAGAGTTCGGGAAACTAGCGCCAGTTCATGGCAGACAAGTTCCGCCCTGTCCAGTTCTGATTGTGTTCGTGCGATTGGCTTGAGCAGATTGGCTTGGCTCTGCTCAAGCCCCATCCAGCCCAGCCCCTGGTCACATTTGCAAGACTGGCTCAGCTTGGCTCGCCCCTCCTGCCTCCCAGTCCACTGCATACCACCCACTGGATCGCATTCTCTTGATCGGCTCGGTTCGGTGCGGCTTGGCTCAGCCCCGCTCGGTTTTTCTGAATTGGGTTCTTGGCTCTGTTCGCGTGAACTTTATGCTCTCCCCAGGAAAGCGCTTTGCCACGGCACAAGCGCTCTTCTTCCCCCCATGTGTCAATAATATCCTTCTGTTGATTATCGCTCACGGTCCGCCTCTCCTGCTGGTCTTATTGGCAGGACAGGTAAAGGTACTCTTTCTCCTCACCTGCTCTCTTTTCTTCTCGGTTGTTCCAAGAGGCGCGAGATGGACAGAGAGAGCCCCGATGATTTTGTCGTCGGAGTTCAGCTGCCTGGCGTGCTTTGGGTGTCGGTCCCCCAATTGTCTCGTAATACAACCAGGTAGATGAGGAGGGTTTCTCGGGATCTGTCAAGGTCTCCTTCCAGGGAGAGAGGTACAAGAGTTTCATGCTTCGGAAGCAGCAAGGGTCTTCCTCTTCAAGTTGCGATCGCCCCTGTTTTTCAGAGAACTTGACGCCAATTCATCAGCACGAGGATCCCCAAGAGAGGACCGCAGCTCCCCCAATAAATATTCTTCATCTCTCACAACCCTTGCAGTTCCCGAGGGGCTGAGAGTTTCGGGGGCCGCCGCGGTCCTTGCTTGCAAGAGCGTTCTCGACCAGATGAATACTTTTCTTTGGACAAGGAGTTCATTCAAGTCAGGACACCAAGCTTCTCCCCTGCCTCGACAGAGTACGAACTCTTCTTGCCTTGGAGGGTCTTGCCTACTGCAGGTTGTTCTGAGTCTGCTTCACTCAGACTCGGTTCTCTCTCCGCTTCTCCTTGCTGTGAAGGGTATTCTCTTCTGCAACAAGATGCGGCGATCTTGGAGGGCACCTGCTGGTTTTCTCCAGGCAGTCTCCTGATGGATCCCTGATCCTTCACTTTTAGGCTTTCTCTCCTCGGATACAACCATTCCTAGAAAGAACCCTGCCTCCTGGAGACTAGTCCTGTCCAGGAGTGGGTCTTCCTATACCAGATGGCAATCTGTGGGCAATTCTGGTGCTAAGAAGAAGGACTTTGTCCTAATTCAGGTCTCTGGTTTCGTAAGTCCCGAGTTGGCTCGATTCTTAGGAATGAACCTGTACTTGGTTCAGCCCTTCTCTTTCAGGGATTTGCCAGATACTGCCAAAATCAATGTTTGTACAGGGCACTGCCTTGTTCTTTGGACAATGGCCAAGACCTTTGGGCCTTAGTCATCTTGGCTTGACCTTCAGTTCAAGCCAGTCCCCTCAACTCCTAAGAAGTCCCAGGCTTCGGAAGAAGATCGCTCAACACATACCCCTCTTCTTCCCTTCTGGGAAAGTGTGCGTAACTGTGTCTCTTTCCACAGTCTTTTCCATAAGGGAGGAGGGCGGAAGGGAAGAGAGAAAGAAGTACCAACCTGGAAGAAGTTCTCCTACTGCAGATGCCTTTATGAAATAATACTTATCAAGCATCTGGAGGTGGCAGCGACATTGCCGAGACCTGGGAATGGATTCCTTCAAGAGAAGTATCTTTCCCTTGGGTCTTGGCAATTCTTTTCATCAAACTTCCATCCCGCTTCCTCTCCCGTACTCCCGATTCAGGAAATGCCAGCCTGGCTAGCGCTAATCATGTTGGCATCCTGTCAACCCGCAGAAATTTCCTCATGGTGGAGAATGGAGGTCTGCTTCCAGTCCTCCATCCTTCTTTCCTCTTCGAAATATGAGGAAAGAGTTAGGCTAATGCTTGATAGAAGGAACCTTCGAATATGCTTGCATATTCCCCTCACATCGTGTGTCTACTTCCGGATTCACCGATCGAAGAATAGGTGCACCCCTGTAAGACTTTGTCTTGAAGGTGTGTGACCGAGACGATTAATACCTTCTCATCAACATCCTGGACTCAAGGCAGCCTATTGGCCTTCTGAGAGTTCAGGATGAGTTTTGCAACACTCAGTGGTTTTGTTGAACAACAAAACCATAGTAGTGGCATTCATCGACAAAATACAGTTTACTTTAAACAATTGTGATTTTTTCATTGTAGGAAAAAAAACCAGAGCCTTTTATCATAATGCCACCGTAGCCACCCCACATAGTCCCTGATGCCGAAGGATAAAGGGCCAGCTTCTGGCAAGTGATGGGAGCCACCTCTCCCCCAACCCCCTGCTGCCAGTTAACTACTATGTTACTAAGTTTCAACATATGTTTCCAGCTTATGTTAGGAATTGCTCCTAATAAAAAGTGCTGGTATGTATACATAGGAAAAATACAAATTACTGAACTTAAAAAATTTGATGTTACAGGTACAAATGTACATTTGCATTAATAGTTATTAGCAGGACTCTTTTGGAATTGATTGACCCTATGATGCTGAAATTTATTCATGCTTGAGTTTCTTCATTAGATTGGCTTTTTAATTAATTCAATAGGCTCTGATAACAAAATTAGTGTAAAGAAGCTTTTAATTTTAGGTGTGCATGTCAATATTTTATGTACTTTATGTTTGTACAGGTAAAGGTAAGATGACAGATTGTTATTCTTGCAAGAAGTGGGTTAGTTGACTTTTTTTTTTTTTCATTCTTGGCTCACACTGAACAACTATTTCCAAGGCTCCACAGTTTGAAGTTTTTTGTGTTCTTTACCCAGATTAAGCCTCTATACCTCCTTTTATTGTGTTTTAAGTTTGACAGTCTGGGGTAGAAAGTATAGAGTTGCCTTTTCATTCCAGCTTAATTATAAATAACAACTGAATTATTATAATTTATCAGAGTGAGGTTAGCTGGTTAAATTACTTTATATAATAATAATAATAATAATAATAATGATGATAATAATAATAATACATTTTTTATGTAAGTAACTTACCAAGTAATTACATAGCTATTGGTTACACGGCAGCTTGAATTCAAAATTTTGCGGGTAACACTTCACACATCTGTGTAGGTGATCAGTCCCGCCCACTAGTGGTAATATCAGGAACAACTTTAGCAGATAATTTCAATCTGTTCATGCCTTATGTCCATCAGCAGGGAGGAGGGTGGGCTCCGATCTTGTAATTACTTGGTAAGTATATATATAAAACTTGATTTTATTATAAAAAATGTCATTTTTATATAAGTAACTTACCAAGTAATTACATAGCTGATTCCCACAGTGATGGGTGGGATACATGGACATATTCAACTCCAAAAACATTAAGTATGTAATGAATTTGAAAATAGAAAAACTGCTAACATTGAAAACCAATGCTTGTCATAACCTATCAGCTAAGAGAGCTATTGGGATACTGCCTCTGGTAGGTGCTCATCTTAACTCGTAGTGGCGTGGCGGTATAGCCATGGGTCGCCTCCTACATAGTGGGACCTTTGCAGGGAAAGAAGTACTCCGATGGCTAGCAAAGCATGATAGGTGCTCTCCCTTGCCCTGGGCGTAGCACCAAAATAAAAACAACCAGACAACATTGTCACCTACACTGAGATAGAACCACAACCCATTCACTGAGAGTGGTGAGTGCTTCAGGTACAATGTACCCCCTGGCTCCGCAAAATACTCGACACCTTACAACAAGGTGAAGAGACAGTAGGATAAAATGATCTTATGCTTCCTTCCATGATACCATGCCAGTTACTAGAAATGTTCTCAAGGCACTGAAAGATTCAACAGTGTTTAACTTCCATTAAAAATAGTGAGAAATGAAGAATGATTACATTCCCAGTAGTTCGAAGGCAGAATGGATGTACGAGGCATAAAATGTATGCAAGCTAAAGAGGTAGAGGCTACTATGATGTCCTTAGCTTTACTTAGAAGAAGGCAAACAGTTCTCTAAATTCTGAGTGTGCCCCAAGTTAGAAGTCCACGAGGGCAATACATTGTAGTTAGTAAATGAAACGGATCTTGCCATATCACCATATGTAGAGGATGGTCCCCTGAAAAACTCCATAAGGGCAGAGACCTTCCTATTCTCCCACAGAGCTGGAGAGGGCTTGAATGCTTGGAGAATGATCTGGTGTCAGGCTGTAGTTGGCCCCAAAAGTGCTGAGCGTCAGTTGAACTAAGAGCTTGGAACTGGCGGGTGCTCGTGGGAGCTAGCAGGCGCCCATGGTAGCCTAGTGGGCGCTCGTGGGAGTAATTGGGTGCTCTGAGCAAGAGCTGGTGCAAGGCTGGGAGCCAGATGAGCTAGAAGCTCGTGGCTCTGGAAGCTCTATATCTGGCGCCAGACTGTAGTTGTACAGGCGAGCTAGAAGATCGGGATCACTTGATAAGGAAGCGAGATGTGGAGGACGGCTATACTTCCAGTAGGGCTATGTGGAATGGAAGTAGAAACGCGGAGGACGAATATGATTCCAGTAGGACTAAGCTTAATAGAAGTAAAGGACAAATGAGCCTGAAAGTTAAGGAGGAAGAGGCTGCTCCGATGTCCTTGACTTTCAGTTAAAAGGTAAGATGGTTCCTTAAGCATTCAAAAATAAGCCCTTTCAGGATGTGATCTTAGTCCAATTCTGTTCATGTAAAAAACCTGAAAGCTGTAGCTGAACATAAGGTTCTCTCTTCTTCTGTCAGTGATGTCTGTTAACTTCCTGTAGGAGAAAGAACAGATCTAGAGCTTGGATAGATCCTCGTTATGGCTAAAAATCCAAGGTAAACGAGGAAAAAAAGTGTCTTTCTGTGAAAATACCTTCTCTAAACGATGACTTGGATCTCACTAGTGCGTCCTAGTTGAAGTCAGAGGTCACTCGGAAGGGTGTCTTCTATGTAAGGTTGCCGAGAAGAGGAACGCAGGGGATCAAATAAGGGACTCGTAGGTCATTCAGAATACATCCAGGCTCCAGGAGACCAGATTCCTTCCTTACTTGGACATGTCAAAGGCCAGATAAGGTCGTCAAAAGCTAGGCCTTGTGTTTAAGCACTTAGTTAAGCATAGATCAATACCCTTTACTGATGGAGTATGAAAGATGTAGATCTCCTCGGGTACAGAAGGGGTATCTGAAAATGGGCCATAGATGTCTCCAAGAAGAGGGGCAGAGACTGCAACCCCAGCTTCAAAAAAGGCCCACTTAGTGTGGTAGACAGGGCTAGAAGAATGACATCTGCAACCACACTAGTTTAAGCAATAAGTCTAACAGAAAAACCTTGTACTGGTACTTTCTGAAGCTTTGAAGGTTCCTTTAGGTGGCAAATAGGATCCTAGACGGTCTGCCCCATGGACTTCACAGTTCCCGCCAGACCAGGGAACGTAAGGAAGTAACTGCTCTTAGTTCGTCTGCAAGAACTTTAGACGACTTGAATGAAATCGAATCTGATCTGTTAACAGTAGAGGTCCTCTCGCTTGGAGAGAAAATGAGATAGAAAACGATCCGTTCTTCTTCTCTGCGTATACGCTATTAAAGAAATCTCGTCTAGAGAGAACTACTGCAGTCCAGGTATAAACTTAAGGTCAAGAAGCATCGAAGCTCTCAAGAGAAATGCTTACAGCTCTCTAACATGTGAGGAGCCATCATCCGCTGAGCATGACCCGAAAGTTTCCGGTTCACCCGTGGGTTCCTTGACCAAGAAGCGAGGTGTAAAGTATGTACAGCCACCACTGTAGGTCCGACTTTAATCCGGGGCTATGGTAAAAAGGTGACAGTGTCCGACTGTATTACCTCGTCCCAGTTTTAACCAAAGTACTCCGGTCAAGACAATCATTCTAAGTCAAGACTGGTGTGAAGTCCAGAAAAAAAAGTCACACAAAGAGGAGAGAGGACTTGTGAGAAGACCTAAAATGCTGCAGAGAGGTCGAGGCACAGGTCCCTGAACTGAGAAAACCTTGTCTCGGAAGACAGGCCTTCTGGTTCGTCTCCACTGCAGAGAACCGAGCGATCTTGCAAAGCATCGTGCAGCATTATGGACATTGCAAACCAACTGCCGACTCTGTGGACTCTTGATAACCGTGGGGACACTTGGAAAACCCGTAGGCTCGACTACACCTCATACAGACCACAAAATTCTGTGGTACATCATAGTCCTCCACAGGCCAGCCACAATCTTTAAACGGAGAAAAGACATATCTCGTGAGCGAACGCTGAGTGTTGAGTTGAGAGTAGGTGCCTAGCAAAGGGGATTGGTGCCAACCACAGTACTTGCAAGCTAGAGCCAAGCGTTCCATCAGGAATAGGTGCCCAAGAAAGAACAACATTTTTTTTAATGAAAAAACCTAGGCGCCGATTGAAAATTGTGGAAGGCTTCACAAACTGCGTGTCGACCTTGTGCAGGGGCCATGCTAATGTCTCTGCTAATTAGAATGTGTACTGCTGAAGCAAGCACAGTACTCTGGACACTGGATGCCCGGAGGGGGTCACTGGGCACTCCATAGAACACTGTACAAACTCATGGTGCCAAAAAGAGGCATCAGCCTAGCAGGCTGAAGACCGGTGAAACACCACTCGTTCATCAAGATGCCTTTCCAGTAGCTGTCTGACAATACTGTACCTGGATTACAGGCTTGAGTGAGGGACAACTACCTGGGGACAAAACCCCTCGGACTCCCTTGGACTGCCAGTATGTCTTCTCCCAGGAGAAGGGGAGTATGACAGGGACTTAAGGTCTATGATATCCGAAGGGCCAGATAGCCACCTCCTCTACTACACCTTCATGAAGACGCCTTTTCAGTGGCTGTCTGTCGATACCTGGGAATATGCAACAGGTTCGACCAAGGGGATAGTTACCCAGGGTAAATCCCACCAGCCTCCCTTGGACATTCAGTATGACTTCTCCCAGGTAAAGGGGAGTATAACAGTGACTTAAGTCTAGGAGAACCAGCGGGCTGGATAATCACCTCTTCCACTGCACAACATTCACTTTGCAAGGTTAATTTTCTGTTAACCCAGAGCACAAGACTGGCGATGGTATGGGAAGGAAGCTAGGGATCCAGGCGCAGAAGCAAGTGGATAAACACATAGGACTAGTAGAAGGAGAGGAAAAGGGTATGTCAGCTTTGTACACACCTGGCTGTCTGCTACAGTTGCCGCCTGTGGGCGCACTTGGGCGTTCTGGCGCTTATAGGCTTTTTGGGGCACCTTGGCTGCACAGAGCATGAGTTGGCACCAGATGGTAGGAGTTGCCCACGGGCACTTGGGCGCTTTTGGGTGCCTTTGGCTGTTCAGAGCACGAGTTGGCAGCATGAGCTGGCATCAGGCTGAAGTGGGCGTCAGTGGCTGCTTCTGGGTACTAGAAGTGTGGAACGTTCACAGTCTGCATCAACCTACAGTAGATGCATGTCATCCTTGCACAGGAGACATGAGAAGCTTCTCAGAAAATGTTCCAACTTCGTAAATGTACTGCCAAAGCGAGTACTCTACACAATATGCTGATGAAGCAAATACTGGGACCAATTCTCAGCCAACAATTAAATATTGTTATAACTTGTTACTTGTTGACACTTATCTAGGTCCTGCACCACTTCTAAAGTGCTTGCAAGGCCTCCATTATCAAATTAAAAGTTTATTCATCAGATGTATTGCCCTGAGCATGCATCATCACACTGCATGTTCCACGTTCACTGTTTAATATTCCATATCACAGAATTGATAAACAAAAAAGTTTAAAGCTTGTTTTGAAAGACTTCAAACCCTCAAACTGCCTCAGCTCAAGAGGAAGCTTCCATTATAATTTAGGAGCTGCATATTAAGCACCCTTCTCTCCTTACTATTTCCTGCCCTTACACTTTCAATTCTCTGCAAGGGAAAATGTGAGGGTTAAGGTAATATTATTTACCTATGGCTAGCAAGTATACTAGGTTCGGTAAACAAAAATAAAATGCAAACCTTTGGCCTAAAGGAATGATGAAACATCCAAGATTTACTTTTAAGGCAATTATATAATGACATCTTGTGAACAGTCTACACCCTGTAAACCCCATTGATGTAAAATTTGGACTAAAGGATTGGTGTAAGATGCAAGAATTACTTTTAGGGCAAAACTACACCGGCTGCTCACAAGTAGCCTAGGCAAAAAAGAAAGTTTGCCTGGATTAGCCTAAAAGAATGACGAAACATTCAAGAATTACTTTAGGGCAATTAATCAGCAGCTAGCGAGTGCCTATGCCTAGAAAACACCATTTGAAAATTAATTTTAAGGCAGAATTATACTGAAGGCTTGCAAGTAATGTGTAGATGTAAGAATTACTTTTTAAGGCAAAACTACATCTGCGGCATGCAAGTAGCCAAGGCAAAAAGAACGACGAAACATTTTAGAATTACTTTTAAAGCAATTAGCCTATATCAGTGGCTTGTGAGTGCCTATGCCTAGAAAACACCATTCAAAAATTAATTTTAAGGTAAAGTTATACCGAAGGCTTGCAAGTAATCTAGACCAGGTAAACAAAACATAATGCAAAAGTTTCAGCCGAAAGGAATGGCGTAACAAATACAAGGGTTACTTTTAGGGCAGAGTTATTATCGGCGGCTCACAAGGCTAGATGCAAGCAAAAGACTTCTAGACAAAATTCTGTTGATGAATCAACTTAATAATAACTAAACAAGGAAGAAACTCATCCTGAGATTTCATGAAGGTTACTAATACGTGTTCCAGTGGATGTGTACACCACCAAAATCCAGATATTATATCTGGAAAATAATGAACACAGCTGCCTCGATACTCACTGTTCACCTGAGCACGGTAAGAACAGATTAAAGTTATCTGCTAAGGTCATTCCTAATATTCCCGCTAGTGGGCGGAACTGGTCACCTACACAGACTTGTGAAGTGTTACCCGCAAAATTTTGAATTCAAGCTGCTGTGTAAAGTGAACTAATAGCAATGTAATTACTTGGTAAGTATATATAAAACTTTATTTTATTATAAAAATGTCATATTTAATAGTGGGGTTCACTCTTGGCCATGACTACCAGAGTACAGTAGCATGAAGTGTAATATCAAATTTGAACACAATATATCAAAAGTTATTATATCTGATATTATTTTCCAGGTGCATGAGTGATAAGAGATGACGACTTATGGTGTTGTATCCCGTCAGATTTGTTGGAATTGACTGGTGCTACTGGTGTAATGTTCCAAGTGTAGTTTTAAAACTGAATACATAGTTTTTCGGTGACATCTATGTTTCATATGCTAAATGGAAAAAATGGCTGAAACTTTGATTTCTAAAGGACAAAAACCCTTTAGTTATGGGGACACTGTATTTAGTACAGTTAGTGATTTCCCCATGTGAAGTGTTTTCTTCATTTTTATATGAGATAAAGACAGTGAAGTATACCTAAACAGTAAGTTGATTTCATAGTCACTTTCATATTATGTGAGAAAGAAATGGAACAAGTTATCTCCTATCCTTATATAGATTTGGATCTCAAGTTTGTAAAATATTGTGCTTCATAGAGAGTACTAAGCAATGGAAAATATAAAAATTAAAATTGAGCCGGAAACCTCTGGTCGTGAACAAGTCAAATGTAATTGGGAAAATACAGAGGATGATGATGATTATGATGATGATGAGGCAGTACCATCATCACACAAGAAGTTGATATTACCTTTTTCTGTATCAGAAAAAGAACAGAAGAGTTTCAAGTCTTGGGATTTTAAAAGAAAGCATAGCAAGTCAAGTTCCTGTGATGAAGAGAAGATAGAAAACCAAGATGAAATAGGTAGGACTCTATTGAAGGTTGAGTCTGATCCAAAAGAGTTTAAAGACAAAGATGGTGTACCTGAATCTGTGGATAGGAAGTCAGATGTGCACCAGACAAAAGATAAGGATAATTCAGAGAGAGCTACATACAATAAGTCTAAGCTTGGACAGCATTGTGATGGATCCACTAAACAACTTAAGGGATACGAGATTAAAAAGGTAAGTGTATTACAGCATTCTATGGCAGGGTAGGATTTTGTAATACAATGCAATCTTGATTAAAGCTTCTTTTTATCAGTGTTTTCAGTTCACATTTGTTCTTACCAGGATACAAACCTTTGTTTTTTAAACAGATAAACATGTACCTTTGATGAAAGCTCATTGGCTTGTTAAAACTAAGCATCAGAGAATTAAATTAGCAGTAGGTGGGGTACCACCCATTCACTCAACAGTCAGTATTCACTTTTTTTTTGGTTTCACTGTTGTCCAAGCATCTGTGCTACTGCTGGATCATAATCATGGCTTTTATTGTTAAAGTTTGTCATTTTCTCTCTTCACTGGATGCTTGTTGGTAATTTGTTCCGACACAATATACAAACCATCGGTCCTTTACATTAGGAATTACTTTCAGCGGAGCTGGAAACAGCCATTGAACTTTCGAACAATGTGGTTAGGCAGTTAACTACCGTCCAGAAAGCGGGGTACTGCCTGCCCGGATGTAAACATTCCAATTTTGCTTTTGGCCGTCGGGCACTGCAGACGTGTTTTCTCTCCGTCTGCCCTGACCGCATTGACCTGTTTTTCCTAGTGGGATCTTTCTTTTTTTGCTTGTTATTATCAACATGAATGTGGACAAACTCAGTAAGCCCTCCTTCCCCCAGCGTGTATGTCCTGAGGTGGGAGGGAAAAAGTGTAATACTTTTCGTTCTAGTGTGGATATGGACCCACATGCCCTCTGCCCCACCTGCAGAGGACGTGTGTGTTCTCGCACTTCTCCTTGTACTGAGTGTTGTTCCTGGTCTGCTGAGCAGTGGGCAAAGTTTGAGGAGAGGAGACAGTACTGAAGGAAGCCCACCAAGTTGTCGTCTGAGGGTTATACGCCCCCAACGACTCTCTTGGTGGCTGACCTGTCTGGATCGTTTCTCCCTCCTGGCAAGCTTCCCCTTCTTGCTGCCTCCCCCTCAGGTGAGGACCCCCCTCCCCTTCCTCATTCGTTTCATCGGGTGTGGAAGGCCACGGGGGAGCGGATGATCAGGACATCCTCTCTGGGGCCCCTCCTCGCTCCGGGGGTGAATTTTTTCCCCTGGAACGAGTAGAGCCTTCTGTATTTGACCCGACTTTTTCCTCAGGTTTGGCGTAGGAAGTGTCTCTCGGTAGCCAGATATCTGACCTCACTTCTACCTGGCTGCCCCTGGGTCTTCCTGTCATTCCATCACTGAAGGGCCTGGTATCCCATCTGTCAGGCACTCTGGTGACGACCCATGCGGCCACCACAGCTACCGTCACCATGACATCATTCGGCAAGCTGCCTGTGATGGTGGCCTTGCACCTGGGCACCCAGGTGTCTGCCGCTCCTGCCATGCTCCATACCGTACCGCTGCCTCCTGGCTTCCTGGCCCCGATATCTCTGCCTGGCCCCTCAAGAATGGGGACATCATCTGTACCGTATATCACCATGCCTGCTCCTTTTGCTGACCCACGCTCGTTCCCGACTCTGGTTCCGGCTCCTGGTTACCCTGACTATCGGCCCAGCCTGGCTTCCACTCATGCTCCGCCCGTGCCCTCGACCCACACACCATCTTTTGGCTTTCCTGGCTCCTGCACTGTTCCACCTGCCCCGGTAGCTGGTGGCCTGAGCACCAACGTCTCCGCTACCCGGCTTTCGCCCGCTTCCCTGGCTCCCCTGGCTGCGCCTGTGTCTTCTGCTGCTCCCTCGTGGATGGGGGACCTGACCGCCATCCTGAAGAAGTTGACAAAGGAGAAGTCGAAGAAGAGGTCTAGGAAGGTGTCGTCATCGTCTTCGTCATCCTCGTCCTCATCCTCGTCATCTGCTACCTCTTCTTCCTTTTCTTCTTCTGTAGCTCGCCAGCCGAAGAAAAAAGAAGAATCCTGTCTCTCCCCAAGAAGTCTCACCCTGGGACTTCTAAGGATGCCTCCTTCCACAGGGAAGGCAGTGGGATCTCTCTTTGGCTCTTCCCTGGCCATGGGCCAGGGAACCGATTCGTTGACCCCCCCTGGTCAGCTGTATCGGGAACCAAGGGTATGCAAACCACGGTTTGCACTCCCCCTGCTGTGCCAAAGAAGTCCGCTTCTAAGGCCAGTGTTTCTGTGTCGGACACTCGTTAATGAGCTGCGCCAAGTCTGGGTACCCTGGTTTGGTACCGGAGAACCCCCCTCGATTTGGGACCACTTTGACATTTGAGGGGGCTCTTGAACCCCAGGAATCTGTTCCTGGGTTTGAGTTCAAGAGTCTCATATATATAATTACTGTATATACTTACAGTATTTGTATTAATTTTTGTGGAATTTTCCACTTTTGCTCAAATTTATTGGACTTGTTAAATAGGAAAAGATATCATAGCTGGGATTTGGTTCATATCCGAAGCTAAATAGTGAGAACTGTGGTAGGACCATCAACTGCCCAATAATGTTCAGACCTGAGAGCTATCAGATCGATAGCTCAAAGGCAGAACTGTTCTTTAGGGCTGGATCATGGATTCCAGGGGGGGTCTGGTTATGGGGATAGGACTCTCAGGCATTCTAGCCAGTTTGCCCATAATGTGATTAGGGTGGGGATGATAGTATTCTCGTAATACCTTTGGTCCTAGCAAGCGGGTCTGACTTACACTTGAGCCACTCTAATCATGTTGTGCCATCCCCTGTTGGGTAGGATAGGGACGCGGACATTTGGGAGTCAGCTCTCACTTGTGCCATTGGTGGAAGAATAAACTTCATGAAAGGCTAATGATATCTTTTTTAAGTTTTCAAGTTCAATTTTTCCTCTTTTTTTTTTTTTTACCTCAAATCTTTATGACAAGCAGAAATAAAGATTCGAGTACCCCTGGGCCCTTTGATGGTAGTGACTAGGCACAGTTGACAACCGCTGGAACCTCCTCTGACAACCTCTCTTGGGAAAAATTAGAGAAAATACTAATGTAATTAGACTGGAGTCCTATGCTCCAATAAAAAGCAAACCAAAAAAAAACAAATATCTTGACCCAACCTTAACTCACTTCGCCTCCCCCTTTGGAAGTGGAAGTTCATCACGATTCCTGACCTTAGAAACAGAGAAGAAAATATCGGCATTGAAATTAGAAAATTTCCTGTTGAATCAACATTCAACTACTGAAATGTCATTCAGACAAGTAAAAGATCAGATGTGGTTGATAGAAACCACAACAAAAAATCAATCAGAAAACTGCTTAACTATAAAAAATATTGACAATATAAAGGTACATGTAAAAAAACATGACAATATGAACGGTGTACAGAGTACCACAATACTCCCTGATAATGATGAAGAACCAATAGAAAAAAATATATTGCTGGATTCCCTTAAGAAAAAGTACAACAATGTACAAGATTGCAAAATATACAACATAGCCGGTAGATGGAGTAATGGAAAAACACTGAGAATAGCAAAGATAAAATTCGAAGGACATGAATTACCCTTGAAAATTAAAACCATGGGCCAGAACAGAGAACTGAGACCATATGTTCCAAAACCACTACAGTACCAAAACTGTAGTATGCATCGACATGCAAAGAAACACTGCCGTAATAAGTCTATAAGTGTATATTGTGGATCTGACAAACATACCACACAGTGGAGGTGTGGTGAACCGAAATGCGTTAACTGTGGACAAAATCACCATGCAAGATCTAAGGAGTGTATGTATTATATATACAATAAAGAATTAAAATTACTTCAGGAAAGGATAGGGATGCCTATAAAAGAGGCCAAATTAGAATTAAAAGTTAGAGGAATGCATGATCCCTCTATGAAATGAATGTTTTCTACTGTAATTAGGTCAAACAACGAAACAAAAATGGAAATAGATAAGAGTAACAAAACCCTGATAGATCAGTCTCAGAGAAGAATAACCACTTATTAGAGATACATCCATTAAAATAAAGGCAGGATACCTGAAGAAAGAACATAAACCAAAAATGATAAGAATATACCTTTGTCTCCTAAAGTAATATTGAAACCAATGGAAACAGGTACCCAGAACATTAAAGAAATAGTAGGGGAACAAACCATTGACAAGAATGATTATGTGATGGGAGAAGAGATTACTCCATCACCAATAATAGGTGCAACAAGAGTAAACAAAGAAATGACACATGAAAACACGTGGATGTAATGAATGTTTCATTGAACTGTGAAACAAAAACAAAAGCATAACAAAGAACAGTTTATCAAACACTAAGAAATTTTATAAGGTACAGAAATAAAGAAACTACTAGTTTAGACACTCATGAAAAGGGTTGTATGTGCATTGGACACATATGTCTTATAAAGAAAAACAAATAAATATTGTAAATAGGTTTTTAGAAAAAACACAAATTGATGCTCCACAAAAAGAAAATAACACTTGGACACTCTTGCATTATATTTTCAATAATTATATTATATAATGGAACATAAATGGTCTACAGACCAGATTGCATTTGGGAGAAATACAACGATTACTAAGGGAATATGAACCAATGATACTATGTTTACAACATGTCAACAAAAGTAAATATACCTTAGTATCTACATCTAGAGAAAGAGGAAATTTAGGTATTGCTATATATGTACATAACAAAGTATGTTATGACAGAGTACCTGTAAATTTTACTGACTTGCAAAAATCAAGTATTAAAATATGAATAAAAAACAAAAATTACATAATTTTTAATTTATATAACTAACCTAATAAAAATTATGACGTTGATAAACTTAAAGATTTACTTAGCAGTATCAAGGAACCTACATTAACCCTTAAACGCCGACTGGACGTATCATAAGTCGACTAAAATTGTCTGTCGGGTGATGAGCGGACGTACCGTACGTCGACTACAAAAAATTTCAACCTTCGGTCAACTTTGACTTTACCGAAATGGTTGAAAAGTGCAATTGTAAGCTAAAACTTTTACGTTCTAGTAATATTCAATCATTTACCTTCATTTTGCAACAAATTGGAAGTCTCTAGCACAATACTTCGATTTATGGTGAATTTTTGAAAAACTTTTTCTTTACGTCTGCGCGGTAACTTGGCCGAAAATTTCAGAATTTCTTTTGTCATTTTGTCGTAATTTTTGCACCATTTTATATTAGCCATTACATAAAGTTTTATATATGAAAATGTGCACAATTTCATGTAAAATACAACAAAAATAAACCCATGGTTATAGCTTTTATCAGTTTTGAAATATTTTCATATAAATCACGATAAGTGCCAAAATTTCAACCTTTGGTCAACTTTGACTTGACCGAAATGGTCGAAAAATGCAATTGTAAGGTCAAACTCTTACATTCTAGTAATATTCAATCATTAACTTTCATTTTGCAACAAATTGGAAGTCTCTAGCACAATATTTCGATTTATGGTGAATTTAAAAAAAAAACTTTTTCCTTGCATCTGCATGCGGTAACTCTGCCGAACATCTCGGAAATTCTTTCGTCACTTTGTCGTAATGTTTGCACCGTTTTATATTAGTCGTTACATAAAGTTTTATATATGAAAATGTGCGCAATTTCATGTAGAATACAACAAAAATAACTCATGGTTGTAGCTTCTATCAATTTTGAAATATTTTCATATAAATCACGATGTGCCAAAATTTCAACCTTCGGTCAACTTTGACTAGACCGAAATGGTCTAAAAACGCAATTGTAAGCTAAAACTCTTACATTCTAGTAATATTCAGTCATTTACCTTCATTTTGCAACAAATTGGAAGTCTCTAGCTCAATATTTCGATTTATGGTGAATTATTAAAAAAACCTTTTTCCTTACGTCCACGCGGTAACTGCCGAACATCTCAGAAATTCTTTCGTCACTTTGTCGTAATGTTTGCACTGCTTTATATTAGTTGTTACATAAAGTTTTATATATGAAAATGTTTGCAATTTCATGTAGAATACAACAAAAAATAACTCATGGTTGTAGCTTTTATCAGTTTTGAAATATTTTCATGTAAATCACGATAAATAGAAAATATTTGACCTTCGGTCAACTTTAACTCGACCGAAATGGTCGAAAACTGCAATTGTAAGCTAAAACACTTACAGTCTTGTAATATTCAATCAATTACCTTCATTTTGCAACAAATTGGAAGTCTCTAGCACAATATTTCGATTTATGGTAAATTTTAGAAAAAACTTGTTTTTATGTCCGTGCGTTACGAATTCATGCATCATTTTGTGATATTATTTTCTCAGTGTTGCTTTGATCGTTTTACAATTTGTTATATACCAAAATTATCGCAATTTAGTGTACAATACAAAGAAAAAAAAATAACTCATTAGCTTTAACCGTCTTGCTCACAGCGCGATTGTATGCAATTATATATGAAATTTTTTTCGTGCTGTCATATATTCCAATATTTATATATGATAATGATATTTTTTTTCATTTCTGATGGTTGCATACTAAACTTCAGGCAATGTCTAAAAAGGAGCCAAAAATGAACACTTAATCTTAAAAACTAAGCGTGCTGTGGTTTTTTGAAAAAAACTTTTTTCCCGCTTTGGCGCTAACTCCCGAACGTCGCCGGCATACAGCAAACACTTTTGTAAATAGAGGCTCGGCGTTTAAGGGTTAATAGTAGGTGATTTTAATGCTCACAACCCAATATGGGACTGTAATTGTACAAACTCAAATAGAACAGGTAGTAAAATAGAAGAGTTCATGGATTCAAACGACGTGTGCTGTATAAATGATGACGAAACTAGGACATATTTTTTAAAAGCACATGGAACATTTTCCTCAGTAGACTTATGTTTATGTACAAGTATAGTTGACAGATTAGACTGGAATACAGTTGATGACTTGCACACCAGTGATCATTTCCCAATATTAATTTCCTTATTAAAAAATAATCCTGCAAAACATGTCCCTCACTATAACATTTATAAAGCAGATTGGGAGCGATATGAAATGCACACTAAAAATATCATGTTGATTTCATTAAAAATGCTGCTGGTAAAGCAATACCAAAGTCAAAACCCCATCCAAGAAAACACGAAGTTCCATGGTGGTCCGATAAGTTAACAGAATTAATAAATATAAAACACTCAATAGGAGACGATTAGATAATTTGAATAGAAAGTTCAGTAAAATAAATAAAATATTATCGATATTAGAAGGAACTTCACAAAAAATGACCATATTGTTACTAAAAATTGATACATTAAAACCTGTGTACAACAAAATATCTGCAAAATTTTAAAAAGAAGTAATTCAAGGAAGAATCATTTCATGGAGGAAATATGTATCAGATCTCTCTAATAATACTCCCATACAAAAAATATGGGAAAAATTCAGGAAAGTAAATGGTACCCATGTTAAACCACCTAGACATGCCATATTAAAAGGTGGGAAGAGAACACTTGATCCAAAAGAAATAAGTAATATAATGGGAGAAAATTTAGCAAATGTAAGTAGTGATAAAAATTTAGACGAACACTTCTTCACAAAGAAAAATAAAATAGAATTAATAGCAGTAAATTTTGAAACAATAGAAGATATATATTATAATAGAAAATTTCATATGTCAGAGTTGGAATATGCTCTCTCGAAGAGCAGTAAATCTGCTCCTGGAGGTGACAATATTTGTTTTGAGATGATCTGCCACTTAGCACCCTTGGCAAAGTCATACTTATTAGAGTTTTATAATTATTTATGGCTTCGAAATTTATTTCCAGATGAATGGCGTAAAGCTATAATAATTCCTATCCCCAAACCTGGAAAAGATCCCAGTAATGTAAATAATTACAGGCCAACTTCTTTAACAAGCTGCTTATGCAAGTTGTTGTAGATAATGGTAAATGCTTGACTAACATAGCACATTTGAGAAAATAGAGTTTTGACTCCCACTCAGTTCGGGTCACAGTGTAACAGATCTACATTAGACTCTCTCTCTAACTCAGAAGACGATATACGTAGAGGTTTTGAACGAAAACAAATTACTGTAGCTGTCTTTTTTGACATTGAAAAAGCATACGATACTATATGGAAGTACAGTATGCTATATTAAAAACTTTACAAAACAACAACATCCGTGGACATTTACCTAGGTTTTTGCAAAACTTTTTGACAAATCGCAGTTTTCAGGTGAGAACTGATGATGTTCTGTGTAGAACATTTCCACTTGAAAATGGTGTTCCACAGGGAAGCGTCATTAGTTGCAAACTTTACTTTAGCAATTAATGATATCAGTAATAATCTACTTATTGGCATTAAAATTAACCTGTATATGGATGATTTTGCTATATATTATTCAGCATCTCGAATAAAACATGCAGAACGAATCATTAATAAAAGCATAGTAAAAACAGATGAATGGGCCTCATCTGTAGCTTTAAATTTTCAGTAGATAAAACTCAAGCAATCATGTTTTAGAAAAATAAAGAGTGGAAAAAAGGGGAAGAAATAGACTTAAGAATCAGAAACCATAGTATACCTGTTGGCCAAACAGCAAAATTTTTGTGTAGGAACAAATCACAATTTTTTAAAGTAAATTGTATTTTTCTTAAGTATACAAACATGAGGTCCTTTACATTATATTTTCATGCCCACCTCATGCCACCCCTCAATCTGACACCTGGGCCGAAAGGCAAATTGGAATGTTTACATCCGGGCAGGCGCGACTTGCCTATCAGACCGTAGTTAACTGCCTAACACCTTGTTTGAAAGTTCAGTAGTTAACTGCCTAACACCTTGTTTGAAAGTTCAATGGCCGTTTCCAGCTTCGCTGTAAGTAATTCCTAATGTAAAGGACCTCAGGTTTGTATCACCAAACAACACCACAAAGGTATTTTCACTCCTAACGCTTATTGACTTCTCAAACCCCCTCACAATCAACCAACCCATCACATGTACTCTCTTCAAACAACCCAGTTAACTTACCCTTACTCTTTCTACTCCTTTTAGACCCTCTCTCATGTTCCACCTATACTAGCTGTTTATCTCCCCAATTTATATCTTCTTCCATTTCTTCACTCTCCTTTTCTTCCCTTAACAACTTCCTAATGGGATGCCCAGCTTCTTATCTTCTAACACTTAACTCATTCCGTTTGACCACACTGTTTTCACTACACACGGACCTTCATATTTCTCTCGCATCTTACTCACTGTCAACCTTCATTTCTCAACCACCTCTTTCAGCACATTATCACCTTCTCTGAAACTCTCAAACCTTTCACTCACCTGTCTCCACACATCCTGCTCTTCGTCATTCAAATCCAGCCTTGCTCTCATGTACCTCTCATAATTCATCACATACTTACTGGGAGGCATGCCAGTTTTTTTATGTACTGACCCATTATACATTGCTACCACTCTTCCTAACAACAAATCCCATTCATTCTCTCTATCATTCAGCATTCGTAACATCTTACTCAGAGTTCTTATGGTTTGTTCTGCCAACCCATTCTCACTTGGCATGTATGGAGTTGTTACTACATGCTCGATACCCCACTCTCTCAACATTTGTTCAAATGGTCTACCAACAAATTCCAGCCCATTATCACTCAACATTCTTACCGGCTTCCTCACACATGCAGGCAAAAAGACCATACTGACCACTCCTGCAATGTTCTCACTAGTTTTATTCTTCACCTCTGTACAACTTACAAACTTACTCTTATGATCTACCATAACAACCACTCTTACATTTCCTCTTGTGATTACTGGCAAAGTTACACAATCAGTTGCCACTAAGTCAGACGGCTCTTTCATACTCAACTTCAAAACAAGTGGGCCAGCATACACTCTCTGATATTTTTCCCTCTAACATTCTTCACATGTAACTGCCACATCCGTACAAATTTTCCTTAAATACGGGGAAAACATTCGCTCTTTCATACACTTGAGTAACTTAAACTTCCCCATATGTCCATATTTCTCATGGACTAACATACACGCCCCCAGTGCTCCACTCATCGAGAACACTGGAATATACATCAACTCTCCTATCCTCTCTCTTGAAAAAATACACCACTCCTTCACACAACACAAATCTCTCAGCAAACTGTATCCATTTACTCAACAACAAAGGCCATCTTCCAGTTACCCCCTCTCTAATACACCTCTTTAACTCACTCACTATGAAACACTTCCACTGCATCTCCTTAACATCTTCTGTTGTTAGCAATTCATTCTCATTCTTTTCCAACTCCACTATATCCTCCTCCTCACTCAGACTCCTATCTATCATTCCCACAAACCTGGCCATATTCACTGCCTTACTCTGAATTTTCCTTATCAACAGAACTCCTTTCCCAATGTCCATTACCAATCCATTCTTCCTTAAGAAATTTATCCCAAACAGGAAACAATACGACATTTGCTCATCTCCCAGTATTACAAAACATGCTTCCACCTCAAATTCTCCCAACTTTACCTTCAACCAACCTCACTTCCTCCCAACCGACCTTACCTGGGGCTAATTCTGGACACATCATAGCTCTCAGACTCTTCCAATACCACTCCACATTTGACACTCCCAAACATCCAGGCCTCCTGGAAACTTCCTCAATCACATCTGCCCTCAGTTCATTTACATTTCCAGGCACCCACACCTTCAAACCATCTTTCAAATCATTCAGTCCATACCACACACTTTCAAACATCGAGACACCATCCCGCTTACTCTCATGCTACTACCAATCCTTTTGGCAGATACTCTGGTCTTATGTCTTTCATTTTCTCTTCTATCCCTTCCCCAGGTAGTCTAGACATCATATCTACAACAATATTCCTTTTACCTGGGATATACTCTACCACAAAATCAAAGTCGCTCAAACCCTCTGCTGTTAACGCAATTCTAGCATCCACTCCCTTCATTTTCTGCAGATACACTAGAGGTTGAGGGTTCGTACACACCACAAACCTCACATCATACAGAAACAGTCTTAACGCCTTCACACAAAATCACAGCGCAGCCAATTCTCTCTCAATAGAATATTTTCGCTCCACTGAACTAAATACCTTACTGACATATGCTATCACTCTATCTCTTTCATTTCCATTCACCACTTGCTTCTGCATCAAACATCCCCCCCATCGACACTCCACTCGCATCTGTATACACTTCTAACTTCCTAGCATCTGCACTATAGTCAAGGTAAGCCAGTTCCACATCCTTCACCATTTCCTCTGTCAATTTCTCAAACGCTTTCACCACCCTTTCATCCCACCTTACAACTGTACTTTCTTCTTACAGCCTGTCCATTCTGACAACGGTTTTGCAATCCCCAAACAATCTTCCACAAACTTTCCACCAAACTCGATCAATCCCAAAAATCCATGCAACTCTTGCACAGTCCTGGGTCAAAGGAAATTTCTCATTTTCTCCACAAACTTTTCCACCTTTCGTACCCCAGAGTCACTCACCTTATGGCCCAAAATCTCCACCTCTTCCATGAACCACTCACACTTACTCACCTTGACTTTCACCCCCACTTCCTCTAACTTCTTCAACACTACTTGCATTAACCTCTTGTGCTCTTCTACGGTCTTACTTAGCACCAAAGTGTTGTCAAGAAACACCAACACATTTTTGCAGGGAAAACCACTCAGTACCACATTCATTGCTCTCTGAAATGTAGCCCCCTCGAGTACAACACCTTGACGAGGTGAGGGGCTGAGGGACCCTGACCTTTGGGCCTGGATCCTGATGATCATCCTACGTAGTTTTTGGTTTAAATGGTGTGGACATTTCCACTTTCTCAAAATTTTACTGCTTAGGTAAGTCTGAGAAGGTATTGTGTTCTGGAAGGGGTTTGCATTAGAAGCTAATGGTGGGAGTTCTGGTGGTTGAGTCGCCACCCAATATGGTTTGGACCCAAGAGGTAGTGATGGGATTTTCCCATTGCTAACTTGAGGGCAGAACCATCTCCAGGGATCAGCCCATTGGAATCCAGGGGGGCTGATTTTTGGAGATAGGACTCCTAGCTTTTGTCCGGAAGCCCACCAAACATGTTTGGAGTGGGGAGTCTGTTCCCATTAGTGGGGGCAGAACTCCCAGCAGGCAGATTGGCTTATAGGCTGGGCCACTGCAAGCGTATTGATGCCATCCCGAAAGTGTAAGGTATGGGAGTCACATTCACTTGTGCCATTAGTGGAGAATGTGAATACCTGACTGATCAACGATACTTTCTTGATATAACCAAGCATTTTTGGGGTGGGTGTGCTGGTTTGTGTGTGGTGGTCTGGTGTGTGCATGCTTGGCTTCTTGGGGTCTCTTCGCGGGCTCTGATGGTGTGTTGGGGTGGGAAGCCTAGGCAGTAGAAGCTGCCTGGTTTTCCCTTTCTGATGTGCTGTTGGGGTTTAAGTTAAGTACTGTATACCTTACTTTTACCAGACCACTGAGCTGATTAACAGCTCTCCTAGGGCTGGCCGGAAGGATTAGACTTATTTAACGTGGCTAAGACCCAATTGGTTACTTAGCAACGGGACCTACAGCTTATTGTGGAATCCGAACCACATTATAGCGAGAAATGAATTTCTATCACCAGAAATAAATTCCTATAACTCTTCATTAGTCGGCAGGAGAGTCGAACTTGGGCCTAACGAGTGCAAGGCCACAACTCTTCCGATTCGCCCAAGGAAGAGCTTGGCTGTTGGGGTCTGTGTGGGGGCTCTTGGGTGTCAGATGTGCCCTTTTTAGGCTTCTGCATGTGGACTGGCTCGCTTAACTTTATGAATTTGGCAACTAGTTTTTCCTCTCCTGGGTCCAATGATTTACCAGCACTGGCAACGACTTCTGGCATGGAAAAGGATATTGGTACTGTCTTACAGATTCTACCTCAGAAAGGAGGAACTAAGGTTGATGCAGCCTCTCCACAGGGAGCTCCACAAAAGAAAGATTCTAAGAGCGATGAAAGCCACCATAGAAAATTGACAATTCTGCATGCATATGAAATACCCCTTGAATGCCATTATGAGTCTATTTTTGTATCATTTAAACAGTATGGGAAAATTTTAGAGATATGTATGAACTTCAATGAAGCTGATAAGAAATGGAAAGCCTGGATCTCTTTTTAGAAACATGAAGATGCCTTTAGTCCACATGTAACATTGAAAGTGTTCTTCATAATTGTAATACAAAGGAAGCACTTTGTGACAAATTCCCTAGAAATTTAGACTGGAATGAAAATAAGTCTTCAACTCTTGAAAATAATCTGCAGAGTACTAAACTTCCCCAGTGGCTTATAGCAGCTGCAAGAGAGGAGAATTATAATTATTTTAAATTCAGTAAATATTTACAAAAGAAAGTAGGCACTATAGGAAATGGTGACATTTGTAGATTTGGTAAGAAATCTGTTCTTATTCATGCAAAATCCAAAACACAGGCACTTATGCTTTGCAGTTAAAAGTAGATGACAGTGAAATGTTCATAGATATCAAACCCCATATTGATTTTAGTTATATGGAAGAGGGGTAATCTTCAATAGGGATTTATATGACTTCAAAGAAGAGGAGATAGTAGATGTGTCCAGGACAGGTTTGACAGGTACGTAAAATTCCAAAAACTACAATGATAATTATTACTTTTGAGGATGATAATGTCCCCTCTCATTTGTATATTCCCCGTAGGGGGGTAGTGCCATCAGTGCACCTCATGCAGTGCAATGTAGGCATTACTTAAGGGTCTTTGCAGCATCCCTTTGGCCCCTAGCTGCAACTGCTTTCGTTCCTTTACTGTACCTCCGTTCATATTCTCTTTCTTCCATCTTACTATCCACCCTCTCCTAACAGTTGATTCATAGTGCAACTGCGAGGTTTTCCTCATGTTACACCTTTCAAACATCTACTGTCAAATTCTGTTTCAGCGCTGAATGGCCTTAGTTGCCCCAATGCTTGGCATGTATGCCTAAAATCTATAAATCAATTAATCATTTGTATATAGAAAATGAAAGGGTGTCGGTACGCCCATACAAACATAAACCGTTACAGTGCTTCAGCTGTTTCAGATATGGTCATCCTTCTCGATTCTGTAAAAATGACAAGTGTGTTACATCTGTTCTGCACCAGCACATGGCGAATGCACATAGGCACTTGATGCATTAATTACAATTTGGGTCATAAGTCCAGTGATAGAAAATGCCCACTTTTTCAAATGGAAACGTGCTCTACTAAGATCAGATGCAGAGCATATAAGTGTGGGTCATGCTAGAAGACTTCTAAGTAAAGAAAAGGATTATGCTAAGGCCTTGAAATCAAATACCAGCAAACAAGATAAACCAAGAATGCCAGGTAGGCCAATGAATGCAACCATAAGTTCATATATAAATGCTCAGCATCCAATTCAGAAATCAGTGCCTCCAATTTTGGATATTACTCCCTGTTCTTCTGCACCTTCTTATCCTAAGATGAGCAGCCCTAGGCTGATATCTCGGGTGCTCTCTCTGCCCAATTTAGGAGAGGAACTTGGTACTCAAGAACATCTTAATGCTCTCATAACAGAGGGAAAATGCCAACACACCTCCCCACTTTCCAATAGGGAAAGAGGGAGACCATCTTCCTTTTCCCTTCCAGTTACAAGACATGCTGAGATACCCAGCAGTAGGTATGAAATATTGTCTGTAAACAAAGTTTATGGATGAAAATCACTTAATGAGATAATTCACTCAAAAACTGCTGTGGATATACACCACAATCCTTGCCAATCATATCAGCTACATAATGTTATAAAGAGTGTAAAACCCAAAATATATAGACTATCATTCAAAAAATCATGAGGAAGTAGCAGTAAAATGAAAAATTCAGAATTGAGGACTTCTTTCAAAGAGTCCTCTAGAAAACAACCAGCATTTTCTCCTCCATTTTGCAATGGAACTGTCAAGGTCTGAGGGTCAAGTATGAAGAGCTTAAGGTGCTCATTCATGAATTCTCTCCAGTTTTTATTTGTTTACAGGAACTATGTTGGATATTAATACTCCATGTCCAAGGGAGTACTTACCTCCCAATGATGATGTCTGCTATAATGATGTAGTAGGGTTGATTAATCAGCTTCCTCAACTGTTTCTTCTTGTAGGAGACATGAACAGTAGACATCCATTGTGGGATGATGTTTTTAGCTAATAGAAAAGGCAATCTCACAGCATCAATTGTTGAAAACAAAAACATTGGGATTCTTAATACAGGTGAGCCTACTCACTTTCATGTACTAACAGGCACTTTGTCATGTATTGACCTATCCATACCTAGTTCTAACTGCCTTACTGACTTTCACTGGAGAACATTGGATGACTAGCATACTAGTGATAATGCACTAATAATCATTAAAAGCAATAGTAGTCCACCAGAGCATAGATCTCCTCGCTGGTGCTTGGATTAAGCTGATTGGAATAAGTTCAGGGAATTAAGTGAAATCAAAGGTGATGCAGATGAGAGTAGCAGTGTTAATGATGCCATTGAACTACTTAATGGTACTCTTCACACTGCTGGATTGCATTCTGTCCTAAAACCACTGGCTTATTCCACTGTCGACCAGTTCTTTGGTGGTCATCTGAACTCCAGTTACTTCATCAGTCCACAGGAACTGCTCTAACTAGATATTGATGAAATAGAACAGAATATAACATCATAGTATATAAAAAATGTAGGGCACAGTTCTGGCATGCATTAAAAACAGCCACACCAATCCTGGTCATCCTTTGTTTCTTCAGTGAATAAAAGAACTCCACCTTCAGCTGTATGGAGAAAAGTCAGTAAAATAGCAGGCAGACATACTCCTAACCTTCCTCCTGTATTAAAGGCTAATGGGCAATACATCACAAGGGCATGGAAGTGAGTAACAAATTACATTTTGAAAAAGTTTCCCAGAAATTGGAAAAATCTGGATACCAATATCATTCCAGGGAAGAACAAAAGCCACTTGCTTTTTCAGCCAATAAAGAAGAACCCTACAATGTTCCATTTACTGAGAGAGAATTCGATTCTGCCTTGTCAACATGTACAGATACAGCCCCAGGCCCTGATGAGGTTCCATATGCAATGATGAAGCATGTATGTAAGAACACTAAGCTTTTCATAATTAGTATTATCAATAGAATTTGGCATGATCACAGTTTCCCATCAGTTTGGAAACTAGCTTTAATCTTAGCCTTTTTAAAACCAGGAAAGGACAAATTTTTATCTGCAAGCTGCCGCCCAATTGCCTTGACATTTTGTCTTCGTAAGATTATGGAAAAGATGGTCAATGCAATACTTTTATATAAGTAACTTACCAAGTAATTACAGTGCTATTAGTTCACTTTACACGGCATCTTGAATTCAAAATTTTGCGGGTAACACTTCTCACGTCTGTGTAGGTGACCAGTTCCGCCTACTAGTGGGAATATTAGGAACGACTTAGTAGATAACCTCAATCTGTTCCTGCCATGCTCGGGTGAACACGGAGTATGGCGGCAGCTGTATTCATTATTTGCCAGATATATCTGGATTTTGGTGGTATACACATCCACTGGAACACGTATAGTAACCTTCATGAAATCTCAGGATGAGTTTTTTCCTTGTTTTTGTTATTAGTAAGTTGATTCATCATCAGAATTTTTGTCTAAAAGTCTTTTGTTTACATCTAGGCTTGCAAGCCACCGATAATAATTCTGCCCCAAAGTAATCCTCATATGTGTTACGCCATTCCTTTAGGGTGAATCTTTTGCATTATGTTTTGTTTACCTGGTCTAGATTACTTGCAAGCCTTCAGTATAATTTTGCCTTAAAATTTAATTTTCAAATATTGTTTTCTGGTCATAGACACTCGCAAGCCACTGATATAATTGCTTTAAAAGTAATTCTTCAATGTTTCATAATTCTTTTAGGCTAATCTAGGCAAAACTATGTGCCGCCGGTGTAGTTTTTCCCCCAGATGTAATTCTTTCATCTTACACAGATTACTTGCAAGCCTTCAGTATAATTTTACTTTACATTAATTTTCAAATGGTGTTTTCCATGCATAGGCACTGTCCTTAACGTAATTCTTGAATGTTTTGTCATTCTTTTAGGCTAATCCAGGCAAACTTTTTTTTGCCTAGGCTCCTTACGAGCGGCCGATGTAGTTTTGCCCTAAAAGTAATTCATGCATCTTAAGCCATTCCTTTAGTCCAAATTTTTACACCGGTGGGGTTTACAGGGTGTAGACGGTTCACAAGCTATTGCTATATAATTGCCTTAAAAGTAATTCTTGGATGTTTCGTCATTCCTTTAGGCCAAAGATTTGCATTTTATGTTTGTTTACTGAACCTAGTACAGTATACAGTACTTGCTAGCCTTGCAGAGAATTGAAAGTGTAAGGGCAGAAAATAATAAGGAGAGAAGGGTGCTTATTATGCAGCTCCTAGATTATATAGGAAGCTTCCTCCTGAGCTGAGGCAGTTTGAGGATTTGAAGTCTTTCAAACAAACTTTAAACTTTTTTTGTTTATTAATGCTGTGATGTGGAATATCAAACAGTGAATGTGGAACATGCAGTGTGATGATGCATGCTCAGGGCAATACATCTGATGAATAAACTTTTAATTCTATAATGGAGGCCCTGCAAGCACTTTGGAAGTGGTGCGAGGCCTGGATAAGTGTCAACAAGTAACAAGTTATAACAACACTTTATTGTTGGGCAAGAATCGGTCCCAGTGTTTTCTCTGTCAATATATTACGTAGAGTGCTCGCTTCGTCAGTACACTTACTAAATTGTACCTTTTTCTGAGAAGTTTCTGATGTCTCTTGTGCAAAGTTAACACACATATAGGTTGATGCACATATCATGAACATTTACACTTCTAGTAACCAGAAGCAGCCAGTGGCGCCCATTTCAGCCTGACGCCAGCTCATGCTATGAGCGCTAGATGGCGCCAACTCGTGCTCTGAGCAGCCAAAGGCTCCCAAAAGTGCCCAAGCGCCCATGGGCGACTCCTACCATCTGGGCCAACTCATACTCTGTGCAGCCAAGGCACCCATAAGTGCCCGAACGCCCAAATGCACCTGCAAGCGGCAACTGTAGCAGTCAGCCAGGCATGTACAAAGCTGACATACCCTTTTTCTCTCCTACTAGCCCTATGTGTTTTATCTGCTTGCCTCTGCACTTGGCTCCCTAGCTTCCTTCCCATACCATCACCAGTCTTGTGTCTGGGTTAACAGATAATTAACCTTGCGAAGTGAGTGTTTGTGCAGTGGAGGAGGTGATTATCCGGCCCGCCGGTTCTCCTAGACCTAAGTCACTGTCATACACCCCTAGACCTGGGAGGAGTCTTTGTGAAAGTCCAATGGAGGCTGGTGGGGAGTCCCCCGGGTAGTTGTCCCCTCTGTTGAACCTGTTGCACAGTCTCAGGTATTGACAGACAGCCACTGAAAAGGTGTCTTTGTGGATGTGTAGTGGAGGAGGTGGTTGCTCGTCTTGCTGACTCTCCTAGACGAAGGTCCCTGTCAGACTCCCCTAAACCTGGGAGGAGGCATACTGGAAGTCCAAGGGAGGTCAGTGGGGTTTGCCCACGGGTAGTCGCCCCCTCCGTCGAACCTGTAGTACATTCCCAGGTATCGGCAAACATCTACTGGAAAGGCGTCTTGATGGATGTGTAGTGTTAGACAGCCACGGGAAAGACATCTTGATAGATGTGTAGTGTTATCATCTCTCATCAAATTGACATCTTCCTGAACACCTGGCGCCATCCTACTAGTGTCTGGCGCCAGTTCCTGTTCTCTCACCACCTATTCCCAGATGCCCGACACCAGTTTCCGGTGCTTAGCGCTGTCTTTAGTACCTGGCGCCAACCTTCAGAGCTCCCATTGTCCGCTCTCGTGAGCCCGGCGCCAGCCTTCTAATGTCTGGTGCTAATTCCTCTTTAGTACTTGGCGCCCGTCTTTGCTGAGAACACTGTTGTTCTTTCTTGAGTGCCGGTCTCCGACTGAATGCCTGGCTCCGGCTTAAACTGGCGCTCTGATTGAATGCCTGGCTCTGGCTTTTCAAGTGGCCGGCACCAGTCTCCAATCACCAGGCACCAACTCTTCAGTATCAGACTCCCACCTTTGAGCGCCATACAGACCACTCACAGGCATTTTGGCTCCTCAGTCTGTTCCACCTTTGCCTAGGGTTCAAGAAGAGCCGACATTGCTCTCTTTTTAATGACAATTAGTTTCTCGGAGTCCTGTCCTTGCAGACTGGGACTTTTGTGTTCCGAATTTATGAGAGTGTTGAAGGAATCTCCCTCCTTTGGCATTTTTTCTCCGTCCTCCAAGAAGTCTCTCAGGGAGTTGAGAGGTTTGACTTTTGTTGAAAAGGGAGCAAGACAAGTGTCTTTGGACTTAGCTCCCTCTGGTGCTTCAACAGAACCAGACCTCCTTGTCCAAGATCTTGTCAAGATTTTTGAAGTAAAAGGTTTTTTCTTGACTAGCAGCAGGAGCACGGGCTAAGAAGATAGAGGACTCCCAAGTGTTTACTGAGCGACATCGCCTCGGATTGTCTCTTAGTCCTGTCCTAGACGGACATGGACAGTTGAGACTGGTTTTAGAGTTTTCCCACTCTTTTCTCTGGAATTTCAAGAAGAGAGAGCTCTGGTGCTCTTTTTCTACTGTGAGAGCGACACAGTCACAATCAGCCCTGTTATATCACCTCTTCCTGAGAACACAATCTCCATTGCAAGAGTCGGCTTTTTGGATGTCAGTCTCAACTCTCGGAATTTTCAGGCTTTCCGTCTGTCTAGAGAATCACTGCTTGTTTCAGACGGTCCGCATGTATTGCCCCTTTTTTCTTCTTTCTTGGGACGTTAGTGGATGAGTCTACTGTACTAGGGACTCTGTCATCCACCAAGACGTTAGTCAAGATTGACAAACTTCATATGAGTCGGACCTGCAGTGGTGGTTGTACATACAGTACATAGAAGAAGTAGGGAACTCCCTTTTTCCTCTAAGCCCGGACCTAATCTTCTGCTTATACCTCGGATCTTGGTCGAGGGACCCATGGGTTAACCAGAAACTTTCCAAGTTGTGCTGCCCAGATGATAGATCCTTCTCACATATGTTAGAGAGCTGTAAGCATTTCTCTTGGGAGCTTCAGAGCTTCTTGACCTTAGCTTACACCTGGACTGCAGTAGTTCTCTCTAGACAAGATTTCACTCCTAGCGTATACGTAGAGGAGAAAGGCTCGTTTTCTTTCATTTGCTCTCCAAGCAAGAGAACCTCTACTGTTAACAGATCGGATTTGGTTTCATTCAAGTCGCGTAAAGTTCTTGCGGATGAACTAAGAGCAGGTACATCCTTACGTTCCCTGGTCTGGCGGGAACTGTGGAGTCCATGGAGCAGATCATCTATGTTCCTATTTGCCACCTCAAGGAACCTTCGAAGCTTCAGAAAACGTCAGTACAAGATTTTTCTGCTAGTCTTGTTGCTTAAACTAGTGTGGTTGCAGATGTCATTCTTCTAGCCCTGTCTGCCAGTCTAAGTGGGCCTTTTTTAAATCTGGGGTTGCAGTCTCTACCCCTCTTGGAGACCTCTATAGCCCATTTTCTGATACCCCTTCTGTACCTGAAGAGAACTACATCTTTCATACTCCATCAGTAAAGGGTATTGATCTATGCTTAACTAAATGCTTAAACACAGGGGCCTAGCTTTTGATGACCTTATCTGGTCTTTGATGCGTCCAAGCAAGGAAGGAATCCGGTCTTCTGGAACCTGGATGTATTCTGAATCACTAACAAGTCCCTTGTTTGATCCCCTGCGTTCCTCGTCTTGGCAACCTTACACAGAAGACACCCTTCCGAGTGACCTCTGGCTTCGACTAGGACACACTAGTGAGATCCAAGTCATTGTTTAGAGAAGGTATTTTCACAAGGAGACACTTTTTTCCTTGTTTACATTGGGATTTTTAGCCATAACAAGGATCTATTCAAGCTCTAGATCCATCCCTTCTCCTTTAGAAAGTTAAATGAAACATTGACTAAAGAAGAGAGAACCTTCTGTTCAACTACAGCTTTCGGGTTTTTTACATGAACAGACTCGGACTAAGATCACATCCTGAAAGGGCTTATTTTTAGATGCTTAAGGAAACATTTTGCCTCTTCCTCCATAGTTTTCAGGCTCATTTGTCCTTTACTTCTATTCTACTTAGTCCTACTGGAATTATATTCATCCTCCACATCTCTACTTCTAATGCACATAGCCCTACTGGAAGTATAATTGTCCTCTGTGTCTTGCTTTCTTTTCAAGAGATCCCAAACATCTAGCTCACCTGTTGCCTGGTTCACTGGACGACAGCTACAGTCTGGCGTCAACTACTGTCTGGCGCCAGCTCTTGCTCCAAGGGCCCACTGGCTCCCACAGGTGCCTGCTAGCTCCCACGAGCACCTGCTGACTACCAGGGGCTCCCGCTAGCTCCCACAAGTGCCCACCAGTCCCGAGCTCTTAGCTCATCTGACGCTTAGCCCTTCTGGTGCCAGCTACAGCCTCACACCAGATCATTCTCCAAGCATTCAAGCCCTCTCCAGCTCTTTGGGAGAATAGGGAGGTCTCTGTCCTTTTGGAGTTGTACAGAGGACCATCCTCTACATATGGTGATATGGCAAGATCCATTTCATTCACTGACTAGAACATATTACTCTCATGGACTTCTAATTTGGGACACGCTCAGAATTAAGAGAGCAGTTTGCCTTCCTTTAAGTAAAGCTAAGGACGTCATGGTACCCTCTACCTCTAACTTGCATACATTTTATGCTGCATACGTCCACTCTGCCTTCGAACTACTGGGAATGTAATCATTCTTCGTTTCTCACTATTTTTAATGGAAGTTAAACACTGTTGAATCTTTCAGTGCCTTGAGACCATTTCTAGTGGCGGGCATGATATCACGGAAGGAAGCATAGGATTGTTTTTTCCTACTATCTCTTCACCTTGTAAGAAGGTGTCAAGCTTTTTGCAGAGCCAGGGGGTACATTGTATCTGAAGCACCCACCACTCTCAGTGGATGGATTGTGGTTTTATCTTAGTGTAGGTGACAGTATTGTCTGGTTGTTATTATTTTCGTGCTATGCCCAGGGCAAGGGAAAGCACCTATCATGCTTTGCTAGCCATCAGAGTACTTCCTTCGCTGCAAAGTTCCCACTAAGTAGGAGGCGACCTATGGCTATACCACCACGCCACTACGAGTTAAGATGAGCACCTACCAGAGGCAGTATCCCAATAGCTCTCTTAGCTGATAGGTTACGACAAGTATTGGTTTTCAGTGCGAGCGTTTTTTTCTATTTTCAAATTCATTACATAATGTATTTGGAGTAGAATATGTCCATGTATCCCACCTCCTATCAATGTGGGAGTCAGCTATGTATTACTTGCTAAGTTACTTATATAAAAATGACATTTTTTATAATAAAATAAAGTTTTATCTATACTTACCAAGTGATTACATGATCGGAGCCCACCCTCCTCCCCACTGATGGACATAAGGCATGAACAGATTGAGGTTATCTGCTAAAGTCATTCCTAATATTCTCACTAGTGGGCGCAACTGGTCACCTACACAGACGTGCGAAGGTTACCCGCAAAATTTTGAATTCAAGCTGCCGTGTCAAAGTGAACTAATAGCTTTGTAATTACTTGGTAAGTACAGTATATATAAAACTATTTTATTGTAAAAATGTCATTTTATCACCTGCACAGTGTGGATTTAGAAAAATGCATTCTGCTACTGATGTCTTAATATGTCCCGAGTCATCTACATGTGAATCGTTTGCATCAAAAGCAGCATCATGTTACTATATTCTTTGACCTTGAAAAGGTTTATGACACATCATGGAGATACGGAGTCTGTAAAACCATCCTTCAATCAGGACTTAAGGAAAACTGCCATTGTTTATTAAGGCCTTTCTAACACATTGACGCTTTCAAGTTGGTAATATTCTATCAGAAAGTAAATCCCAAGAAGGAGGGGTCCTGCAAGGTAGTGTTCCTAGTGTTACCCTATTTGCGCTTGCTATCAGTGGTATATCTCCTCATACAGTATTCCTCTTGATGTACTGCCCACATACAGTATTCCTTATGATGTACTGCCCACACTTTTTGTTGATAATCTTTCTATATCATTAGCAGGATCAAGGATGTGTTATTGAAAGAAAGCTCCAGCTTACAGCAAATAACATCAATAATTAGGCAGATTTAAATGGGTTTAAATTTTCGACTAGCAAAACAGTTGTTGTCAACTTTTGCCATATTTGTGGGCTTCATCCAGACCCAGATATACAGTATATAATCAAAGGCCAAAGAATTCCCTGTGTAGAGGAAACCAAATTCCTTGGCTTAATTTTTGATCGTAGGTTAACATAGGTGTCTCATCTAAAGACGTTAAAGACAAAGTGTCAGAAGATTTTAAACATTTTTAAAGTTTTAGCTCACACGTCTTGGGGTGCAGACCGTCAAATACTTTTAAGGTTGCATAAAGCCATGATTTTATCAAAATTGTTATATGGGTATGAAGTATACTCTTCTGCAACCCCCCAGCAGGTTGAAAATACTTGACTCAATACATCATGCAATTATTAGACTGGCCACTGGTGCTTTCAAGACCTCACCAATATCAAGCCTGTTGAATGATGCTGGGGAGTTGCCTTGACAACTCCATTGCCAGTCATCCATCCTTTGCTGCTAGTATAGGATGCAGAGACTTCCCAGTTCTCTAGCCTTTCAAATTACAACAAGCAAAAGACATTTTAGGCACTATGAGATGCATCCTAAATGTGTACAACCTTACGGGTGTAGACTTAAACAGTTACTCGGTACTACTGTACTGATATTAGTAGAAATGAGGTGCTTCCTTATAAAATGTCAGTAACCCTGCCATGCAAATTAACAAATTTCATTTTGTAAATATTTTTATGGTTTTAAGAAAAATATGACAGATGTACAGTAGAGATCTGTTCCATGTGTATGGAACACAGTGAGGTTCATTAGGATTCAACTTGTATATTCACAGATGGCTCCAAATCCAGCGCTGGCATTTGATTTGGAGCTTTTAGTAGTAAGTTTTGCACCAAAGGTGCACTTCCTGTTTTAACATCTATTTTTAAATCAGAGTTGCTTGGGATTTTAAGTGCTATTGAAAAAATAGCAATTATCAATGAAACAAATTTTACAATTTTTAGCGACTCTTAAGAGAGCATTATAGGCACTTAATGTTTTTAACTCGACTAACCCCTTGGTTTTAAAAAGTCAGCAATGGGTGTACCTATTATTATACAAAGGAACACAAATTAGTTTTTGTTGAGTTCCAGCACATGCTAGTGTGCATGGAAATGAAGAAGCTGACAGTAATTACTTTGTGTCAAGAGGATTGGAATAGTATCAAGAGCATTGGAATAGTATAGGAGAAAATAAAATGAAAAAAATTACAGATGTTATACAGTAAACCCCCTGTATTCGCAGTCTCACATTTCGTGGACTCACCTATTCACGGATTTCTCTATGGAACATAAATACACATTATTTGCTGAAAATTCGCCCATTCGCTGTATTTTCACTGAGGAATATTTGCTAATTACTGTATTTTCATATCATTTTCATGACTAAATGCACTTTTTGTGATAAAACTATTAAAATACGCAGGTACCCAGGTAGTGCTCAAGTTACGAGAATTCAGTTTTGCGATGGGGTGAGCAGTTAACCCTTAAACGCCAAGCCTCTATTTACAAAAGTGTCTGCCGTATGCCGGCGGCGTTCGGGAGTTAGCGCCGAAGCGGAAAAAAAGTTTTTTTCGAAAAATAACAGCATGCTTAGTTTTTAAGATAAAGAGTTCATTTTTCACTCCTTTTTTTGTCATTGCCTGAAGTTTAGTATGCAACTATCAGAAATGAAAAAGTATCATTATCATATATAAATATTAAAATATATGACAGCGCAAAAAAAAAATTTCTTATACTGTATAATTGTATACAAATCGTGCTGTGAGCAAAACGGTTAAAGCTAATGAGTTTTTTTTTTTCATTGTATTGTACACTAAATTCCGATGATTTTGGTATATAGCAAATTGTAAAACGATCAAAGCAGCACAGAGAAAATATTATCACAAAATGATGCATGAATTCGTAACGCGCAGACGTAAAAAATGTTTTTAAAAAAATTCACCATAAATCGAAATATTGTGCTAGAGACTTCCAGTTTGTTGCAAAATGAAGGTAATTGATTGAATATTACCAGACTGTAAGTGTTTTAGCTTACAATTGCAGTTTTCGACCATTTTGGTCGAGTTAAAGTTGACGAAGGTCAAATTTTTCTATTTATTGTGATTTATATGAAAATATTTCAAAACTGATAAAAGCTACAACCATGAGTTATTTTTTGTTGTATTCTACATGAAATTGTGCACATTTTCTTGTATAACACTTTATGTAACGCCTAATAGAAAATGGTGCGAAAATTATGACAAGGTGACTAAAGAAATTCTGAGATTTTCAGCCGAGTTCCTGCACATGGAGGTAAGGAAAAAGTTTTTTCAAAAATTCACCATAAATCGAAATATTGTGCTAGAGACTTCCCGTTTGTTGCAAAATGAAGGTAAATGATTGAATGTTACTAGAATGTAAGAGTTTTAGCTTACAATTGCATTTTTCGACCATTTCGGTCGAGTCAAAGTTGACCGTAGGTTTAAATTTTGGCACTTATCATGATTTATATGAAAATATTTCAAAACTGATAAAACCTACAACCATGAGTTATTTTTTGTTGTATTCTACATGAAATTGCGCACATTTTCATGTATAACATTTTATGTAGTGCCTAATAGAAAACGGTGCGAAAATTACGACAATGTGACTAAAGAATTTCTGAGATTTTCAGCCGAGTTACTGCGCGCGGAGGTAAGGAAAAATTTTTTTTTTTTTAAATTCACCATAAATCGAAATATTGTGCTAGAAAATTCCCGTTTGTTGCAAAATGAAGGTAAATGATTGAATATTACTAGAATGTAAGAGGTTTAGCTTACAATTGCATTTTTCGACCATTTCAGTCTAGTCAAAGTTGACCGAAGGTTGAAAATTTTGGCACTTATTGTGATTTATATGAAAATATGTCAAAATTGATAAAAGCTACAACCATGAGTTATTTTTTGTTGTATTCTACATGAAATTGCACACATTTTCGTATACAAAACTTTATGTAACTGCTAATAGAAAACAGTGCAGAAATTACGACAAAGTGACTAAAGAATTTCTGAGATCTTCAGCAGAGTTAGGGTGCACGTAAGGAAAAAGTTTTTTTTCAAAAATTCACCATAAATCGAAATATTGTTTGTTGCAAAATGAAGGTAAATGATTGAATATTACTAGAATGTAAGAGTTTTAGCTTACAATTGCATTTTTTCGACCATTTTGGTCGAAGTCAAAGTTGACCAAGGTTGAAATTTTGGCACTTATCGTGATTTATATGAAAATATGTCAAAATTGATAAAAGCTACAACCATGAGTTATTTTTTGTTGTATTCTACACGAAATTGCGCACGTTTTCATATATAAAAAATTTTATGTAACGGCTAATACAAAACTGCAAAAATTACAACAAAGTGACTAAAGAATTTTTGAGATTTTCAGCAGTTAGCGCGGGCGGACGCAAGGAAAAAGTTTTTTTCAAAAATTCACCATAAATCGAAATATTGTGCTAGAGAGTTCTCGTTTGTTGCAAAATGAAGGTAACTGATTGAATATTACTAGAATGTGAGAGTTTTAGCTTACAATTGCATTTTTCTACCATTTCGGTCGAGTCAATGTTGACCGAAGGTTGAAATTTTGGCACTTATTGTGATTTATATGAAATTATGTCAAAATTGATAAAAGCTACAACCTTGAGTTGTTTTTAGTTGTATTCTACATGAAATTGCGCACATTTTCATATATAAAACTTTATGTAAAGGCTGATAGAAAATGGTGCAAAAATTACGACAAAGTGACTAAAGAATTTCTGAGATTTTCAGCAGAGTTAGCTGATGCTTTGTTTTGGGATAAGAAAGAAATTCGTGCATGCGCAGCTGGGTCACGCTTGTAAACAACAGCACGATCCGTGAACTGCCAGCATCCCCCAAGGCGTGTGATTTAAAATTTTTCGCAAACGAGGCCTATAATTATTTTTCCGCGGATATTTAAAAAAACTTTTTGTAGTCGACGTATTTTACGTCCACTTGGCACCTGACAGACAATTTTTGTCGACGTAAAATACGTCCAGTCGGCGTTTAAGGGTTAATATTACGGTGGTCTAAAGACCTTCAAACAGAATCTTATCATAATTTTATTTACATTTGCCACAGTTTATCAATTATCATCATTCAATACTTAACCTAACTTATTTCTTACGCACCGCTCAAGTTTATCAAAACAATCTTGCTATGCCTAACTTAGCCTAACATAATACTACCAATAATCAAAATATTATTAACAAATCTCCAACTCTGGCATATGTCCCAAAATAGTTCCTTATCTTTCTCAGCACTTCATCTCAGAGTACGGTAATCCAAAGACAACCATGAAAGTCAACACACAATTTGGGGACCACCACGGAGTTTATTTTAACAATGACATCCAAATGGAGGGCGGAAACCACTTTAGAATCTCTTAACGCAGGTTTTTCTACACACGAATTTGAGATCCCACTTACGACAAAGCCATCTTACAGATATTTAAGCACCTTCTCTGATCCCCATCCTACGACAGAGCCAGCTTACAGATATTTAAGCACCTTCTCTGGTCCCCATCCTACTTGGGACAGACACCATCTTACGTAACTGCTATACAGTGAACCCCCGATTCGCTGGGGATCGTCCACCCCCTGCGAATAGGTCAAACCATGAATGCTTAAAACCCCTCTAAAAACACTTAGAACTGCCCTTTTTGATAGCTTAAATTAAGAAAAACCCTGTAAAAATGCTTATACCTTAGTATTTTAATAGTTTTATCACAAAAAGTGCATTTATTCATGAAAATTATATGAAAATACAGTAATTAATGAATATTTCTCAGTGAAAAATGCCGCGAATGGGCGAATTTTCCGCGAATGATGGCTAGATATGTTCCACAGAGAAACCCGTGAATGGGTGAGTCCGCGAACCATGAGAACGCGAATACGGGGGGTTTACTGTATACAACTTGCAATGGAACATGAAAATGGATTCGATCCCACCAGCTGTTCAACTGATTTGTTAATGTCAGTACTGTACAGATTTTTATTTCCACTGCACTTCCCGTGGTAGATATCAACTCCTGAATAGTTTCTGCCAGTGAAGTTTCCTAACTTCAGATCAAGCCTCTTACAAATTGGGTGAGGGGGAGCAAGTCACTCTACCTGGACACACTTGGCAAACTGCAAGTAAAAAAAAAGAAAAAACAAAAATGAAACTTAATCAATCAAACAATGATACACCAACACACAAATATAATAAAAAAAGAAAAATAACATATTAATTCATAGAAACCAACTTTTTATGTAAGTACCTTACCAAGTAATTACATTGCTGTAGTTTCTATTAACCAGCAGCTAAAAATTTTGAAATTCGCAGGTCACGCTATTTTGTTTAGCTAGGTGACTAACCCCACCCACTTTCAGGGTAAGAGAGGAACAGCTAGCAAGAGTATTCAGTTTGTTTTTGCCAGCTAATGGCTATACACCAGCTTTGGAAATTCGTCTTTCCTATTGATTTCTCACTGTATTTGGTGAAGCATTCTTGCTTTGATAGCCTTTTGGCATTATTGGATAGAGTTAGACTGTTTTTTGCCCTTAATTGAGAATTTCATTACTTTACCTTATTTACTGATTGTGACTTTAGTTGATTAGTTTGCCAAATGTCAGACTCAAATTCGACTAGCTTTAGGTGTTGCAGCAAAGGCTGCAATACATGTTTGACTAAGGAATCATATGGTTCCCATTCTATCTGCATGGATTGTACGGGAAAAATTTTTTCAGAAGACTTATGTTGTAATGAATGTGTAGATTGGGACAGTAAGAAGTGGAAAACTTTAAGATCTCATTTAAATAAACTTGCCAGAGATAAAAAGAAAAGCAACAGCTAGACAGATTAATAAGTCTTTAGCTAGTCAGGGATCTCCTGTTGATCATGATTTTGATAATGCTAACGTCGAGATTGATGTACCTGTTATTTCTGTTGATCTCGTACCCAATTCTCCTGCTGTGCAACCTGCTCCTTTACCCGGCTCTCTCGCTTCCGAACCCAGCACCATTGCCAGCCTTGAGTGTAAAATCGATAAAAGGTTCGAATTGATTGTAGAATCTGTTTCGCAATTAGCCTCTGCACCTAGTGCCAGTGCAGTGTTGGTGGAGCGCCTGATTGCACCTAGTGTTAGTGATGTGTTGGTGGAGGAGGTGGCTGCCCATCCCGCCGATTCTCCTAGGCAAAGGTCAATGCCATACTCCCCTAAACCTGGGAGTAGTCAAACTGGTAGCCTATGGGAGGTCGGTTGGGTCTGCCCATGGGTGGTTGCCTGCTCGGTTGAACCTGTTGTCGAATCCCAGGTTGCCACCAGGCGCCACTGGAAAGGCGTATCCCTGGACGTGCATCATCTTTCATCTAGCTCAGATGATTCTTCTCCCAGTCGCCAGTGGCTTTTTGTGGATGAATCATGCCCTTTGAAAAGGAGTGCGGGTGATGTGTTGCATTCTCCTCCAGTGCCTTGTAAGAAATTCAAAGAACCTGTTTACAGTCCTCTCCTGTCTTGTAGTCATTGGGACAGTCCAGAATGTTTTCCTTCTGTTCCTCCCTTGGTAGAAAGTCAGAGAGTGGCTTCCAAGTATTGTATCCTGCTTCTCGTAAGCGCTCTTTGTCTAAGGCATCTCCTGAGCGTCCTCATGCACATGAGACTCCTCTGGCTCCCGAGAGCCCTGCAGTGTCGGAAGCTCCCTTTACTGTCGAATGCCTGGTTTCTTCCGAGCATCCGATATTGTCTCCGCTCGTTGGCTCCTTCTCGTGCTGCTGTGTCAGAGCACCCGTCTTCTCTAGAGCATCATAGAGCTCCTGAGTGCCCATCTTTGCCTGTCCACTCAATGATTCATGGATTGCCAACTAAAATGAAGCGCCCATTGGCGCCCGAACTTCCGTTGGCACCAGAGCACCTGCTCTCTTCCGCTCACTGTGCTTCTGCCACCGATGCTTTGACTCCTTCTGCTGTTAATGTTCCTTGAGCAGTTGGGCATTCTTCTGTGTCTCGGACTTCCGCACTTCAGGCTTTACCCTCTTTTTGCAAGCAAATGCCCTCCGTGGTAGACCCAATTCAGAGCAAGCTCAACAGTATTTTGAGCCTGTTGAAGAAGGTTCCATCAACCCCCCAACCTACGAACTTGACTTTGTCTCCTGTACCCTCAGACAAGGAGGAAGAAGTTATTGCTCAAGACGCTCATCCTTCAGCTCATACATCACTGCTAAGGTATCTTCTTGCTACCTTCCTGAATTGCTTTTCGCCTGTAGCCTCTGCTTCACCCGCGTCTACTTTTCTTGGGGAGTCACAGTCTTCCGAGTCTTTGAGACTGCCCAAGTTAGTGCTTTCTTCTGCTAAGAGAGCCAGGGGGACGTCTCCGGGCTGATCGATTCCTCTCGTAGATTTGCCTTTGCTTCAGCGAAGATCATGTTCAGTTTGACGGAGCTCTCACACCTTCTTAAAAACTTGTTTAAGGTGTTTGAAGTGTTGAGTTTTCTTAATTGGGCAGTGGGCTCTTTAGCCTGTAAGATTAAGGACAGCTCTACTATTCCTAAAGATAGTGCCTGCAACTTGCTGGAGTCCTCTCATTTATCGATAAAGGGATCAGGGATGGTTACCAGGAATTAGCTTCCCTGGACACAATGGGAGTCTTAAAAAAGGGAACTGTTGTGTTCTTACACCTCTAGGCGAGTGACTCCCTCCCAGAAGTCGGCCCTTCTGTTTTCCCCGCTGGATCGTCGTCACCTGTTCCCACAGGCTACAGTTCTGGGAATTTCTTCAGATCTTCAGAAGAAGAATATGCAAGATCTTCTGGCCCAATCCTCTAGGTGACCTAGGAGGTGCCCGCTCATGCCTCCAGGACAGTCTCCCCATTGCAGACTCGGCCCTTTCTGTAGGAGCCAGGCACCTCTTCTGGGAGAAGTGGAGAGAGAGAGGTTGGGGGACAGACCCCTGGATAGTCAACATTCTGAGGGAAGGCTATTCTATCCCCTTCAAAGAAAAGCCACCTTTAAGCAGCTCTCCAATAACATTGTCAGCTTACTCCAAAGGCTTGAAGAAGTCTTTGGCCCTCTCAGGAGAAGTTTCGTCCCTTATCAAGAAGGGGGTGATAGAATTAGTAGAGAATGTGGAATCCCTAGGGTTCTACAATCGCCTTTTTGTGATGCCCAAAGCTTCTGGGGCCTGGAGGCCCATCCTGGACATCAGCGCATTGAATGTCTTCATTCAGAAGACAAAGTTCAAGATGAGACAAATCGAACCGTCATGTTATCCATTTGCCAGGGAGACTGGATGACATCAATAGACATGCAGGATGCGTACTTCCACGTCCCAATACATCAGGAATCGAGGAAGTTTCTGAGGTTCGTGTTTGGGAACAAAGTATTCCAGTTCCGCGCTCTATGTTTCTGGTTATCGATGGCTCCTCAAGTGTTTACCAGAGTGCTCACTCCCTTAGTGAAATGGCTCCACCTGATGGGAATCAAAATCTCCCTTTACTTGGACGATTGGCTACTTCTTGCCCAATCAAAAGAGAAATGTTTGGAGGACCTTCAAAAGACTCTTCTCCTAGCTCAGGAGCTGGGATTGATGATCAACGTTCAGAAGTGTCAGTTGATTCCATCACAATGGATTCTTTATTTAGGGATGATAATAGACTCTCAGAGTTTTCAGAGATAGCTCACAGATTTCTTCTTTTGGACCAATGCTCTGCCAACGAATTGATGAGTCTTCTGGGGACATTATCTTCCTTAGAACAATTCTTAAGAATCAGCTGGAACAGAAAAAAATACCCAAACTCTTTCATGTTCTGAGTGACTCCAGAGATAAAATAGGATCTGCATTGGTGGAGCTTAGAAGGAAGGTTGTCACAAGGGAAATCTCTCCCTCCGTTGAACCCCAACCTAGGCTTCTTCTCAGATGCGTCGAACCTAGGTTAGGGATCTCTGTTGGGAGACAAGGAAATTTCAGGGACCTGGTCTCCTGAACAAAGAAATTAGCACATAACTGTCAAGGAGTTGAAGGCAGTTCATCTGCGATTACAATTTTTCAAAGAAGTGTGCAACAAGACGATCACAGTGCACTCCGACAGTACAACTGCCCTGGCATATATAAAAAACGAGAGGGGGGGGGAGACACATTCTTTCTCCCTTCACGAGATGACAAGGGATCTTCTGCTTTGGGCAGAGCAATTTCAATTCAAGCTTCTTTCATGCTTCATTCAAGGGAAGCTCAACATTCTGGCGGTTGAGCTAAATTGCCAGAAACAAGTGTTACCCACGGACTGGACTCTGGATCCTCAGGTTTGCTCAGATCTTTGGAAGTTATGAGGGACTCCAGTTGTAGACCTGTTCGTGACTTCCAGAAACCGTTGTCTCCCCCTGGTTGCTCGCCTGTTCCAGATCCATTAGCATGGGCAACCGATGCCTTGCTTTTCAGGACTGGTCAAACAGTCACCTTTCAGCATGATAAGACAGGTGATCAACAAATTCCAGACTCACCAATGATCCTAGTGGCCCTCTTTTGGTCAACAAAGGAATGGTTCCTGGATCTTCTTGACATCCTCACAGACTTTTCGAGGCTGCTACCTCAAAAACCTCATCTGCTAAAACAACCCCACTTCTGGCGCTTTCATCAGGGGTTGTCTACTCTGGCCCTGACAGGATACAGACTATCAGGAAACTTTTTAGAAAGAAGGGGTTTTGAAGATCGGCTTCGCAAGCTATTGCCAAATGCAGGTGACAGTCCTTTGATTGAGTATATCAGGCTAAGTGGACAGTTTTTAGAGAATGGTGCAGAAAGCGCAGAGTGTTGTCTTCTCAGACATCTATAGCCGAAAATAGCAGACTTTCTGCTGTATCTTAAGACCAACAGGAACCTGTCATCCTCGACGATCAAGGGTTATAGGGCCATGTTAAGCTCTGTCTTCAGACACAGGGGAGTGGACCTTTCCTCTAATCAGGATTTATCTGATCTAATTAGATCGTTTGACACCACGAGACAGAAAGAGGTAGCAGTAGTGCCATGGAACCTGGACGTGGCCCTTAAATGATTGTCTGGGCCCCAATGTAAGCCCATGCATTCGATTTCCCTGAGAGATCTAACTAGAAAGACCCTCTTTCTAGTCACTTTAGCGACCGCTAAGCGAATCATTGAGGTCCATGCAATAGACCAAAGAGTGGGTTTTTCCCAAGGGAATGTGGTCTGTTCCTTCTCTTTAGGATTTTTAGCCAAGAACGAGTTCAGTTCCAATCCATGGCCTCTTTCTTTTGCAATTAAAAGTTTGTCTGAGGTTGTAGGGCCCAAATGAGGAAGAGAGAGTATTTTATCTTCACAGAACAAAGATTTGTGGTCCTTCAAACGCCTTATGGTGTTCTGTTAAGAATCCGTCTCAGCCACTTTCAAAGAATGCCTGGCATTCTTCCATAGAGACCTCATCTTGGAAACCCAGTCTTCTGTTGAAGATGAGGTTTTTCCATTGTGTAAAGTGAGAGCTCATGCAATTAGAGCTGTAGCCACATTGTTGGCATTCAAGTGTAATTTGTCTCTCTCCTCTATATTGCAGGCTACTTTTTGGAAATGTAAGTCGGTCTTTGCAAGACATTATTTGAAGGAAATTGAAACAGTTTACAATAATTGCAGTACTTTGGGTCCACTTTCGGTGGCTGGCTTGGTGTTGGAGGAAGAAGCGTAGGAAGCAATCCTTCCTTCCTTTCTTCGCCTTGATTTGAGGTTGTTGAGTTTTTTAAGGGAGCCTGGGGGTACAGTGTACCCGAGTGCCCTCCAGTCCTTCGTGGTTGGGCAGTGGTTTTTAACTTTTTATGGTATTAGGTGATGTTTATTTCATTGTCTTTTTTTCTGTACTGCACCCTGGGCAGGGGCAACATTATTACTTTTATCAGCACTTGGAATTATCCTTGCTACTACAAGGTACCCACTAATATAGTAGGCGAGCCTTGGCCATACCGCCACGCCACTATACAATAAGGAGAGTGCCAATAGAGGCAGTACCTTCTTGCGGCAGCTCCCTTATCAGGTAAGGAAACAACAGGCATTTTTAATGCTAGCAATCCTTTCTATTCTCAAATTCACTACCGTTACTAATGTTTTGGGGTAGATTTCTTCATGCATCCCACCTCCTGTCAGTGTGGGAATCATCAGTGTAATTACTTGGTAAGTTACTTATATAACAAGGACATTTTTATGATAAAATAAAGTTTTATATATACTTACCAAGTAATTACATGATTGGAGCCGTCCCTTCTCCCCTCACATGAACAATTGGCACAAACAAATTGAATACTTTTGCTAGCTGTTCCTCTCTTACCCCGAAAGTGGGCGGGGTTAGTCGCCTAGCCAAACAAAGTTGCGCAACCCGCGAATTTCAAAATTTTAGCCGCCAGTTAATAGAAACTATAGCAATGTACTTGGTAAGTATATATAAACCTTTATTTTATAAAAAAAATTTTATTTTTCACACTACCGCATGGTGTTAGCCTTTATGACTGAGACCATCATTCTTGATGTTGGTGCTGTTGTTCCTGATGTTTCTGTTGCTGCAGTAGCAGCTCATAATAAAACTCCTGTCCTTTATAGATCATGCCTCAATTTTTCCCCTAGGGACCTGGGACAGGCCTTTAGTTGTAAGGGTTTGAATAATTGCAGATGTGCTTTGCCTTCCACTTCTTCCTTGTCATCTTCCATCTCACCTTCCTCCTCATCTTATCCATCTCCAGACAGGTGGCATTGTAGGAAGTTTGTCTGGAAGGCAGCTCATCACAAGAAAGGTAGGTTTTCTTTGCTGACATTGCTGTCATGTCAGAGTGTTAATGATCTCTACTTCAGCTCACTGGGACAAGTCACCAATAAAGGTGAGGATGAATTGGTTCAGGTTTACTCTAGACCATTCATGGTGCAAAATCCAGGTCATACCCAGTCACTTACTCAGTCCTCTTGGGAGAGTAGGATTGAGCATAACTTCCTGTGCTCATACTACTCTGGAGATACTAGGAGAGGAGTTCAAGCTTCCCTTGACTGTTGGCCCTTCAGGCTCTTCAAAGTCTTGGAACATGTGTGACAAGTCCCCAGACCATCACAAGCATGTACAAGTATGCCTGGACTCCTGTGCTTGGTACCAAGCCGGAGCATGCTCAGCATGGGTCCATCCCAAACCATTCACAGATCAGTGTCAGTGTCATGCCATATGGGACAGGCAGTGGGCATTCATCACCCAGGTTGGTTAGCTGGGCATTCTGGGCTGGTTCTCCCTCCAGTTTTAGGCTGAAGTTAGTGAAGGAGATTGTATATACAATACATTAAAAATAAAGCTTACAAAACAGTTGTAAGAGCAACACATCATTATGCTACACTTAACTGTACAGTACAGTACTTGGTTTAAAAGGCACCTGGTTTAAACCTGACAACCAAGCTGCATTCGTAAAATAATGTAAAAAAATTTTTGTTCCCACTGAAATACAAACCAGATCCTTTTATGCAGGAATAACCTAAATTACAAGCTGGAATCATTCATTGAAACTAGGTAACATGGTGCTGTAGTCAATTGGTGGGAGGAGGATGAGTGGAGCAAACTTCCACTCATATGTTATCACATCTCACTCATATGTTATCACATCTTCTATGGCCACTGTAGAGTGGACTTCCTTTTGTGCTCATACGTACTGCCAAGTTGAGACATTTTAAATATTTTTTTTGTATGTATGATTCTTGTGTGTGTGTGTGTTTTTCTTCATTGAAACAAGGGATTGACTAGGGAAAGGTGTAAAGGCCATAAACAGATGTTTATCTGCTTTATATCCTTGGTGTTACTGCAGCCAGTACAGCCAGTCCCCAGTTATCGGCCGGGTTCCGTTTCTGAGGGTGTGATGATAACCGAAAATCGCTGCTAACTGAAAATCGGCGATTTCAGTGCTTTTTCTGCGATTTTCAGGAGTTATCGGCGCCAAAAAGCTCCGATTTTCAGTTATCGGTGCCTCTGTTAGCTATGTATCGGCACCGATAAGCGGAAATCGGTGATTTTCAGCACCAAAAATTGTCGATTTTTGTCGCTAGACAAGCGCTATAAAACCGAATCGCTGTTAGCCGAGCCCGCCATTAACCGGGGACTGCCTGTATAGGATAGGTGACCAGCCCATGCTCTCTGACTGCAAACGTAATTGTGCGTTATGGAGTACTGTCTGTACTCCTGCTGTACTCCCTTAAGAGATTAAGGTGTTTGGACAGTATTAAATAAGATGAAGAAATGCAAGAGTATGTTTTTCCTCCCCCTCCTAATTGTTGATCTCTCCCTCCTTCACTTCCTAGTCTTCTCTACTCCTTGAGGAGGTTGTGACTTGTGGACAGAGTAAGAGGAGGAAATACAAGAATTTATCTTCCTCCTCTTGAAAATCGCTTTCTTTTCTTCCTCCTTGTCTGCATGAACCTCTTCCTACTGTGTTGGGAAAAGGAGAATGGTTTTGGAAGCTCTCTGTCATTAGTTCTGTTGGACTGTAAGTGAGCACCTTCCTTTTTCTTGGGTTGGGACAGCATTTTCTTGCCTGCAGAAAGATGTTTGCAGCTGTAGGTACAGTTGACACATATTTGTTTACTTAAAAGATATTAGGATTGTTGAAGATTCTTCCCCTGTTCATACTTCTGGTTAGGTATCCCCTGTTCATACTTCTGGTTAGGTATGCAGAGTCCAATGTTGCTTTCTGCCTTGACATTTATTCCACTGTAGCTGAGGAGAGTAAGACCTGTAGACAGAGTAAGAAAAAGAAGGCAAGTGCACATATTCTACTCTTCTGCCTCCTCCTTGCCTTCTTCTTCCTCCTTCCATGGGAAGAAGAAGCAGTCGTAGAAGCCCTGTCACACGAAGTTTCATCAGACTTTGAGTGAGTGGGGGTTGACAAAGGCGTTCACTCACTGTGGATGAGACATCTGTCATTGGAGGGTTGAAACAGGGTTCTCTGATCATGCTCCAACTGTTGTGGATCAAAAGGTTCCCAGCTCTCCAGCATATCAAGCAAGCTACTTTTTTGCTCTCAACACAACAGGGAAAGGTACTGAGACTACTGTACTCCTTGCTGTACAGGTTAATGAAATTCTTTTCCTGGAAGAGACTCCACCTGGAAGGTACAGTCTTCTTGGCTGCAGAGTCAGGAGCCATGGAATTAATTGTTGTGGTCTCCTTTTGGAAAGTATCAGACTTAACCTATGCTTCAACACACTTGCTAACTTTTTTGTCCTTGGAGTTTCATCTGAGGATAAGAGGGTAAATTTCAGGAGGTTCCTGTTGTTGGGAGGAGAGGCACTGACTTTCCTTCCTAAGGTAGGAGTGGCTCATTAACCCCTTCCCTCTCACATTTTTTATCCCAACTTCCAGTCTTTATGAAGCATATTTTTTTATTGTTTATTTCTAAAGTATATGCTAAAGTGATAAATCACCTTGAATATTTCTTAAAAAAAAATATTTTTTTGTCAGGATAGTCTTCAACTATTACATAACTTCTCAAGGCCGAGTTTTCCCGGAAATTATAAAAAACCAAGGAAAATAACAAATGAAGAATATATTTATTGCATTTTCATCTATATTTTTATTCTTTCATAATTCTTCAATATAACAACAAAATAATTACTCATGATAAATGTAAAACTTTATAACATAACTGAAATTCAAAAGAAAATAAAAGGAGCAAATTTTTATTACAAAAAAAAAAAATCTTGCATTTATGAAAAAATACAGTATGATAAAGTAAAGCCTGGTGACTAACATAGAAGAAAAAATATGATGACAAAAACATAATACTTTCAATAGAAAATGTAAAAGGTTTCATTATCACAAAAAGAAAAAGATTCTTGCCTTTATGAAAAATTAATAGAAAAGGACAAATTGAAATGAAAGGTTTTATCTTCATCATAATGAATAATACTTTTCTTTCCGTATTACCTATTTCAGCTTTATGTTTTGAAAATAAATGTATTTACTCCTGTACAGAACATGATAAAATAAAATAAATTCTTTCATCTTTTCCTAAAAGTTATCCTTTGTGTGATGTATCCTAAAGCAAAGAGTTATACATAGTGCTACATCACACACTAAACAGCAGTATCTGCTTTCTTTCCTTAGTCTTTTTCCACTTGCATCTTGCTTTCTGCTACAAATTACACATTGTCTGGTGGGGTTACTTTTCTGTAGGTGGCACGACATCTGGGAAATGCCTTTCTGTAAGGCGAAGAGGGTGAGGTATACTACTTGGTCGTCCTACTTTTGATGACATCATAGGTGTATGGTACTTTTTTATTGTCACGTCTATTACTTGAAGACAGTACTTTAGAGCTGTTGCTTCTCCTCTTTATTTGAGATACAAAAGATAGGAATTCCATAATGCGAAGTTGACAGTATGAAAGAATATTTTCTTGTAATACCTCTTTCTCCTTTTTCTTGTAAGAGGATAATCATGGAGACGTTGATCTACTTTATCATGGCTATGTAATTATTTGGTCAGTATATATAAACTTTATTTTATTATAAAAATGTCATATTCATCATGCCAGTGAGCTGTCAGCCAGGTACATTCCTGGCAGGAGGAATATTATGGCAGATCAATTCAGATGTCAAGGTCAGGTTACAGGGACAAATTGGTCTCTACATCCTTGTATAACAGAAAGGGTGTTCAAGCTCTGGTGTTCTCTGATGTTCAGCATGTTCAGGACCAGGATGAACAGGGAAATTCCAGTGCTGTATTCTGCTCTCTGCAGTCTGATGAAAGACACCTCCCAGCACCCCTGGGACAATCCGGACTTCTGCTCCTTTCTGCTTATCAGTTTGATCCACAGGGTGATCAACAGTACTCATCCCTTTGATCTCATGAAAACTCTCCAGGTCAAGGTGCTAAGAGAGATTCCCCTGTGGCCCACTCTCCTATATCAACCACACATTCTGACGTATCACCGGGTAGTAAACTCCCTTCATTTTCACTCATGGAGGTAATCCATCATATCCTGCAAGAGGGAGGGTTTTCTCACATAGCTTCAAAAGGAGATGTCTGGCAATCTCCATTGCTCCTCTGCAAATGTGTACCAGGAAAGTGGCCAACTTATGTGATTTGTGTCCTAGAAGAGGTCTCTCACTGGTCAGGGCATGCCTGCAGCAGATCACAGACTTTCTCATCTACCTTCATCGAGGTAAGCTCCTGTCAGTCTCTGTAGTGAAAGGCTATGTCTTAGCCTTTTCCTGGTCCTTAGGGCTAAGGGACTGGATCTCTTCCCCTCGGTGGAGTTATCTTTGCCAATGTGAAGTTTTAAACAGCCTTGTCTGCCTCAGGAGCTGCATCCTCTGGAGTGGCATGTATCTCATCCTCTGTAGTTTAACCAGGACTCCAATTACTCCCTCTAAGCCTCTGGCACAGGCTTTGGATAGAGATTTACCTTCAAGAATGTGTTTTTTCCCAGCCTTGGCTTTGGCAAAAAGGGTGAGAGAGTTAATGGCCTATCTCACCTTGTCTAGCACTTGGAAGGATGGGGGTTCCTTTCGTTGTCCTTTGTTCCTAGTTTGTGGTGAAAACTCAGAACGTGTCAGCTCCTGACAAGAGTTTTGAATTTCTTGATTCCCTTTTTCCAAGACTTTATTGGTGGTAACCAGGACAAGATGCTGTTATGCCTGGTGCAAGCCATGAAGTATTATTTGAAAAGGACCTACTCTGTGAGACTGGAGTCTAGGTGCCTTTTATTTAGTACAGAAAACACCCTTTCATTCTGGCCTCAAGAGATGATCAAGTGAGCTTATGCCTCCTTGGAGGAGGAAGTCATTCTCTTTGCTCATTCAAGAACCCATGAAGTTGGGCCTGTTGTCATGGGGTGGATATGTGTAGGAATTCAAAAGTTTTATATCTAATTTTTTTTTTCTTAAAACCTAAATCTATGGATACTATACACACATACAACCAAACCATTCAAATAACTAATATGTGTACATTTTTAAACAAAAACTTCATCCTTAACATCTCATGCACCTGTTGCTTCTAATTTTCACTTGGATGATCACCTGCACTGGTTCCTTTTATCAACTTGATCACTACATCTCTGGTCATCCTTCACTTTCCCTGTCGTAATGCAGCACTTTTTCATACTTACTTACTTCAGTAAACATGTATCTCCCAACCTATCAGCTATATTTATACCCTTTCACTATTTCTTCCTCACCTCCATGTGTACTTGACAACAAACTCTTGGGTCTTCCACATGAAGCACATCGTAATATACCATATGTCTCACCTTGTAATCAGCTTTTGTCCCATCCATTAAGAACATACATATACTTATCTTTTTCATTTACTCCCATATAAGCACTCCAGCCTACTTTCACACTAACCACTTGATCACTATTCTTCGATATTTTCACAACCTTGTCATTTGACACTACTATACCTCTTTTGGATCTTCAGAAGTTCAAGTAAACATGCAGTGCATTGCTACCCAAATACAATTCAATTTGTATTTTAATATTTTACTTACATTTTTATTTATTTATTAATTTGTTAATTTATGTTTTTTCTAATAACATCTCTTTCTTTATATGAGACAGCACTTGTATGACAACTAAGTTCAGTCCATATATCTTAAGTACAAGGGCCGTCAGGAAACTGTCAACCATCTAACACAACCTGCTGTCACTTGCAGCCTGTTAACACCTCAATAATTGTCAACCCTTGCACCAAAATAGTCTGACTAGAATACCTTCAAGCTTATTCACAAGCACAGCTACACCGGGCTGCACGCTAAGTATCAACAACAGTTTCATACAACACTGCAGTTTTGCCACAAACAGTGGCTGATGGTCTATGCTTCTCCAAGCACTACAGCCTCTCTGAGTGAAATAGGCAGGTGCAATTGTACGCACAGCTTTTATCACTCTCTTGTCAGGCATCCACTGCACCTATTCAGTTCCCACATTCTCGAAACATACTTTCCTGACTATGCAGCCAGACTTTTACATCAACGGTGATCTCTCTCACCACAGCAGATCTGCAGTGAGAGAGTCTCTGTTAGTAAAAAAGGGTGAGTGATTGTTGTCACTGCCACAGGACTGCACTCTGTAGACATCCCAATGACAAAACCCCGGAACGTGAGGAGCCGATCTAACGCCCGCACTCACCTGCCCGCCAACCGACGACCCCAGCGCCATCTGTACTCATTCCAGGCTAGCACCCCCCACAAGCTTGGTATGCCTACTCGGGGAGGGAAACCTAGATTCTGGGAGGGTCACCGGGTGACACAGGGCCTCCCTCAGAAATAGATTTTTCCTTTGTCAAAATCCCTTTTCTGAACTCGTCCCTGTGTCAGCCGGTGAAATCATGACAGAGAATCATACTAAGCTTTGGTGAAAATCTAAAAGGAACAAACAATTAGGTGAACATGTATAAAAGCACTGTTACTGAAAATAGTTTTAATTATCCCCAAAACATGATTAAATACAAAAGGTATAGACAGAGAAACTGAGTTATAACTAGGGATATAATTAATACCACAGTAAAGGACATGAGAAACAACTATGTACATAATTAATACTATGGTGGAAAGGTACCAAAACTAAATAAACCACAGAAAATTTATAAAGGTACCTCCGGACTTAAAACTAAATCACAGTAAGTATAACATGTCGCAAACTTAAAAACTAACACCGCAAGATTGTACATCATAATATCAGGAGCCAGGCTGTGAAGCATGTCTGGTCCAGGAGAAAATGGCAGGGCAAGTAAATGAGGCAGGCGGGGGGGGGAAAGGATAGGGATTAAAGGTTAATTAAGGCAGAGGGACAATGCTCCCTACAGCCACTGCAGGGAACTTCAGAGCTTCCAGTGATTTCATAGTGCATTTAAACACTGATGGAGATTTCCAGCCCGTATACTTCTTAAGCTCATCAAAATTCATATTATGAAAATAATTAGTGGAGGTAGCCACTGCTCAGATATCATGAACCTTAGGGACTGAATCCGGGTTAGCTTGCTTAATGAAGTATAGAATTTGTTGTCTGATAGCCTTTAAAGAAAGCGTTCCTCCTTTTCCCTGATAAAAGAGGACCAGACAAACACTGAGAAGTTCTCCGTAAATAGGCCTTCAAGGTAGCAACTGGGCATAAAGACAGGTCTTGTGGAAGAGGAACAACCTTCCAGGGGACCACCTATCCTGAGGGTCTTCATTTTTGCTAAGAACCTTTGATCTGGGGAAAGCAGAACTTCTCCTGACGGGAGAAAATCCACGATTCGCACCTCTAGAGAGAGCAGACAGTTCTGATATTCTGGCACCTGAAGCTAGACTAATTAGGAACAACGTCTTCCTTAACAGATTCAAATAAGAACATTGATCGTTATTAGTTTCTGAGGCTAATTTTAGAACATCGTTAAGAAACCAGGAAACCGTATGTGGACGGGTCGCTGGTCTCGAACGAGCGCATGCTCTGGGAATGGACGAAAAATATGAATCTGTTAAATCAATCTTGAAGCCATGCAAAAACACCTTTTTCAAAGCTGATTTTGCTGTGGTAATGGTGGCCAGAGCCAGACCCTTTTCAAACAGTGACCTAAAGAATGATATTGCCAAATTGGTGGTCATGACTTGAGCTTCAGATTCCTTCAAAAAAAAGATGCCAACTTTTTAACTGCTGAATCGTACTGTCTGAGAGTAGAATCTCTTTTATCTCATTCCAGAAACAGAGTATTAACGGGATCAATATCCGCACCTCTCTGAGCGGCGAATTTCATAAAGTCCATAAAGCCAGGGCATTCAGAATTCTTGAGGAAGCTGACACAGTCCGTGTTTGCACTATTTGAGTCAGCTGTGGCCTGGGTATTTGATGACACCGGAGTTTGAGCTCCAGAAGAAGAAGGAACCAATTGCTCTTCAGCCAGTTGGGAGCTACCAGGGCCACTTGACCTTTGAATGACCTGAGCTTGTGCAACACCTTCATCAGCAGGTTTATTGGCGGAAACAGATAGATTTTCTGCCATTTGTTCCAGTCCACTGACATTGCATCTGTAGCGTGAGCTCGAGGGTCCAGGTTGGGAGCAACATAACAAGGGAGTTTGTGATTGCTCTCCGTGGCAAACAAGTCCACCTGAAGGCCCGGAACGTGACGGCGGATCCATTCGAAAGAAGCCTTGTCCAGGGACCATTCTGACTCCAGCGGAGTTGCCCTGGACAGGGAGTCTGCAATGACATTCCGGACTCCTGCTAGATGGGTAGCTGACAGGTGCCAGCCGTGTTTCTCCGCCAGGGAGAAAATGGCTATCATCACTTGGTTTATCCGGCTCGATTTGGAACCCCCTCTGTTTATGCAATGTACCATTACTGCGCTGTCCAGCACCAGCCTGATATGAATCTGGTTGGTGGGGCAAAGCTTTTTCAGAGTTAGAAACACTGCCATCGCCTCCAAAATGTTTATGTGGAACTGACGGAACAGTGTGGACCATGTACCCTGTACCTTTTCTTTTGGTGAGTGCCCTCCCCAGCCGCTTAACGGGCGTCTGTGTGGATTATTAGAGCTGGGGGAGGAATTGAAGAGGAACTGACTTGAAAGACCCTTGACTGTGGACCACGGCCGAGTCTTTTCCTCAGCACCAGAGGAATTAATGACACCTTGTCCCTGAGCTTGACATTGGCTCGTCTCCGCCACACTCTGTTTATGTCTTTCAGTTTTGATTTTAGGAGCAGATCTGTTACAGATGCGAACTGAAGAGAACCCAGGATTCTTTCTTGCGTTCTGCGCAGAGGCTTTCCTGCCTTTGAGGAATTGCCTGGTGGCTTTGGCTATCTCTCTCCGTTTGGCTGGCGGAATAGACAGCTTGTGCGAGTCCAGATCCCACTGGATACCCAGCCACTGAAATCGAGCCTCGGAGTTAGGCGGACTTCGCCCTGTTTATCTGAAAGCCTAGGGATTCCAGAAACTCGATCCCTATGGCCATAGCTCTCCGGCACTCCTCGGCGTTGGATGCCCAAATTATCCAATCGTCCAGGTATGTGGCCAGCGATATCCCCCGGGACTGTAAGTGCTGCACTACCGTTTCCGCCAGCTTCGTGAAAATTCTGGGTGCTATGTTGAGCCCGAATGGCATGACCCTGAACGAGTAGGCTTGTTTCCCCAGTCTGAAAGCTAGGAAGGGAGAGAAGTTCCGCGCAATCGGGACGTGATAATATGTGTCTGAAAGATCTATAGAGGTGGTGACGGCTCCACGAGGAAGTAGAGTCCGCACCTGCGCGATTGTAAGCATGCGAAATTTGTCGCATTGTATATAAAGATTGAGACGCGACAGATCCAAGATTACCCTTTGTTGACTGGAGTCTTTCTTGGGAACACTGAACAGCCTGACTTGAAATTTCAGGTGTCTCACTTTCTTTATGGCCCTCTTTTGGAGTAAATCCGCCGCAAAGTCCCGCAGAGCTTTGGAAGACGGTTGATGAAATCTGATCAGAGGGGGAGGGCCCTTGATTCAACTCCACCCCAAACCTTTGGAGACTATACTGTGGGCCCACGGACTGAAGGTCCACTGGTCCCTGAACAGGTGAAGTCTGCAGCCCACCTGATTGGTCTCACTGGGAAAGTGAAGGCTTGCCTCCTCTACCTCGGCCTCCTCTCCCCCGGGAGAGGGATCACAAGGCAGCCTTGCCTCTGAAGGAGGCTCTTGCTCTACTCCCCCTTGCGTTCCTGTTAAGGCCTCGAACGACCCCTGGCCCTCATAGGAGGGTTATACACAGGAGACGCACGAAGGTAGGCGCGGCAAGGGAGTGCTGAGTTGGCTGCACCAGCACGAACTGTTGAGGCTGGGCCTTTGAGGTAGAAGGCTGGCCAACTGGCGAGACAGGTACAGCTTGGACAACGGCTTGTTGGTGTTGTCTTCTGTGCCTCCTGTATCTCTTACCAGGCCTGTTTTTGGGCCCGGCGGACTCGGGGGGCTTTCCTTTTGAAAGCAGGGATACCCTAGCAGGAGCACAGACTCTGGTTCGCCCTGGTTGCCTCAGCCAGGACATTATTGACCTCTCCTTCGGGGAAGATACTAGCCCCCCAGAAGGAGCTTTTCATGAGCTTGTTAGGCTCATGTCTTATGGTAGCGTCGGTGAAGATGTATTTGCGGCAGTTCATCCGCGCTACCATGAAGTCAAACAGGTCCGCCTGAAATCCTGCTAACAGAGACTTCGTCAGGACCTGGAAGAGTGGCTCCTCGGAGTACATCACTGAGGTGGATTCCGCCAGGCACAGGGAGTTCAGTGATCGGCTCAGCCGACACCTAGTCTCAAACTCTGCTTTCAGGAGGGCTTCCGGCAGTTTGGGAAGCTGCTCACTGAATAAGGTGGACGCACAATCTGGGTCCAGCTTACCCGACGTAAAAGTAGCCGGGGCATCCTTCCAGAAATCATCGTCTCCGGGGAAGATCAATGAGGTGGGATCAGTCTCCCGGAGCTGAGGCGACGGCTTACCTTCCGTGCATGCCTGGGCGGTCGCAAGAGCCACCTTAGTCATGCAAGGGGTTGGGATTTTATCACCCAACGAGAACATCGTGAAGTTGCCCTTGAAGGGGGTCAACTTCGTGTTCTCCGCCTGCCACTCATTAAATGTGCGCAGCAATGTAGACTGCGCCTGGTCCCTTGGGAAGATAACTGTCTCCTTCGGGACCTTATCCGTCCTCACCCAAGCTTCTTCCGTCAACCTGGCGAAGCCTGGGTAGGGGGCAGCAGGTCAGGAGGAAAGAATTCCAACTCCTGAAGCCTGCGCGCGTGCCTGAGACCCTCGATCGTTAGGGTATCTTCATGCCGGGAGCATGAAGGGCCAAACGCCAAGGATTTCCCTTGTCAAATGGAGGAGGCGGAGGCATCCGAATGGGGTAATGTACCGCCGACCCACCGAGCGCATGAACCCGGAGAGCATACTCTCCTGGCTCTGCAACCTCTCCGTAAGCTTGTTGAGCTTAGCATCCACCTCAGGTAAACTTCTGCAGAAGTATACCGGCAAACTCCTCCGGATCAAAGGCAGGTTGGCGAGGAGGGCTAGCCTTAGCTGCCTCGAACTCGCTCCCTTAGCAGAGGGAGTGGCCTTGCTTGTGGAAGCCACCGGACTAGTATCCCGTGGCTTCACCGGAGGGAAAGGGGTTGGTTTGCGGGAGGTTGCGGACTTATAGCCCTTCGCCTTCCAAGACTTCTTCAACTTGGGGACAGCCGATTGCGCCCTGTCCTCCAAGTAAGAAGACTTTTGGAAACCCTGAAATGAAGAAGCGGTGGATGAAGGGGAATCAAAAAGGGAGCCAGCCCCCACTGCCTCACTTACCTCCCTACCTACCTCCTGGTCCTGTTCTGTGTTCATCGGCTCCAGGTCAAGGTTTATGGCCGCCACTTCCTCCGACACCGCCACGTACAAATTCTCGTCCTGGGGAGGCTGGGTTTCTACCCGGATCTGCTCGATGAGAGGAGCGGCGACTTCCGATGGAACAGCCGCTGAGATCCGGGCGCCGGGGTAAAGCAGATTACGGATGTTCTTGTCCAGAACATATGGCTTCCCCAACGGAACATTCCTTCCAAAACCAGCCACCCAGGCCCGAAGGGAACCCAAGGCGTCGCTGCGGGAAGCTTGGTCGGCCTGGAAGAGAGCAGGGACTTAATAACCGAGCACTCAGTGAAGAGATATATATAAGCAATATATCAGGAACATAACGTACTTGAAACAAGTGAGGCAACCAGGTAAACTAAAGGCAGTAACTATAGGCTTACCGACTCGTCCTGGATAAGCTCGTAAAGAGCGAAGCAAACCTCACAACCGTCCGGGTGCCACACGATGAGGTCGTCTATCCGGACTGCACAGCCCGAATGGGAACGGCAGACAACTTGCCCATAGGGCTGGTGCAGCACTGCAGTGCACCCTGGCTCCTGACAACGTACTGTCTGTAAGTGGTAGACGGTATATGAACATACTAATTTAAGGCGCGCCGGAGCAGAACCGGCGGAGATAGGGACCTTAAACTATAGCAGGTAATGGAGCATGCTAATTAATTTATACCGGACCCGCCGGAGCATTCCGGGGGGACGATAAACCAGAGCAAAACATGACACACACTAAATTAAGGAGCGCCGGAGATAGTTCGACGGAGTAGGACCTTAACCTAGGATCATGCAACTCTTAATTGTAAAATCAACATAAAGTATAATTACTGCCGCAGTCCGGTAGTAAGTAAATGGTTAACAACATAGGATAGCAGTACACTGCTGGTCATAGTGTTCCGGCGCGGACCCCTCCGAGATCCCGTGCCTCCGTCACTTGGTTACAGCGGGGAGGGCGGGGTAAATCATTACCCCCAGTTATTATACAGCTAGAGAACTAGGTGTGACTAAGGCCAACCTACTGAAAACCAAAACCACCGGAGTGGTAACAGGTAAGAAGGCAACGGGAGGACCGGGGACGGCGGAGCGGAACCAGCGAGGAAGTGTTTAAACCCTGAAGGTGATCGAAGTTCAGCCCGACCCGGAGGAGAGCGAACCAATGAAACACTAGACGAGCGGGTGACACTAGAACGGAGGCCAGGAGGGTGGGTGACTCTCAACTGGGAACCGGACTAGTCCCCTGCGGGGTGACGATCGAAGAGACCGACGTCCCACACGCGGGGAGATGACACACCACTGGCAAAGTCAGGGAGGCAGTACTTAGAAGGTGGAATCGAGAGTTATGTTCAAGTGGACGGGGGACACCCCCATACACTGACTGTAACTCCCCACGGGGCGTCGAAACAGACATATCAACTTCCTACGCGCAGGGAGACTCATGACACTCACCAAAAGTACTAGGGGAGGATAGGATAATAGCACTAGTCTAAAGCAACGCCAAACTCTCACCCTCCTCTGAAGGCGCAGCCCAGACAGTAAAAGGGAGGAGAGAGAGGAGAGGAAGAGGGGTGGAAGGGAGAGAAATTCCCGTAACGCAGTCCAACCAACAACCGACCCATAGGGCAGAAGGGCAATGCATAAAGATCCCCCTTTTATTTTTCCAGGGAGGAGGGGATGGGGGCTTCAGATGCCCTAGCAAACCCGAAAACTAGCGGTAAGGCGGATGGAACAACAAACAGGAACTCCCTCGACCAGCCTACCCCTCCCTCCCCCGCTCAAGCAACATAGTCGGGAGAGATGGGAGCTAAGACAATGCCAAAGCCTAACCTGAATAGCCTAACCCACCGATTGGAGCGAGAGGGCTAGGCTAGGATCCCCAATTTCTGAGAAGTACCGCTAAAGTTAACCAATAACAACATAAGTACACGTAATATGATCGAATATACAAAAATATAAGAACTTGTGCTAAGCGTATAGCCTAACCGAGCGAGGCGAACAGGAGGTAGGCAGCCAACTGGCTGCTCCTGACACCGAGCCCGGACCACAATAAATCCAAATTATCCATGTCATCCATTACACTACAAATCAGAGAAACTGACAAAAGAAAACACCAGCTTGGAGAGGGAATCTACTCGCACGAGAGCCTGGTATAAGCTATGAATTAATTGTAAGAACCAAAATAAGGGGAGGAAGCCTCCGTGAGGAATGACGCTAATCAAGGTACCAGGAACCGCCCGACATAGATAAACGCCTCCAAAAGGAACTTCTTGAAGGAGAATTACGAAACATGAATAAAATTGTAAATGACCGAGAGAAACCCCTGCAGAAACGAGCTGTAAGGGTGTACCTCAAGGTCATCATGGTAGAGGCGGTGAATGCCGGGGAGCGCCCGATATATGACCCTGTAAATATTAACTTACGGGCCAATAAGAGCCTCACTGATAATAAAACCCCACAAGAAGATGGTACTTAACTTCATAATGGTGAAACTGCTTGAAGACATGGTTAACTCAAGGAAAAATTATCAAAAAACCAGCACAAGAAAAAAGCCTTCTTAAAGGAAAAACGCACTCACGTTCCGGGGTTTTGTCATTGGGATGTCTACAGAGTGCAGTCCTGTGGCAGTGACAACAATCACTCACCCTTATCTATACCAACATCTGTTTCATAATAGATGTTCGATCTGGGGGTAGTAACCCCAGCATTCCTGATTGCTTTTTTCTCTGGTATATTTAGCAATATCTATACCTAGAAATTCGTGCTTAATAGGAATTTCACCGGCTGACACAGGGACGAGCTCAGAAATAATGATTTTTATAAAAAAAAACTTAATATTCACCATAAAAATTTAATGTAATTGACGCTTCTCTATTTACAAACGAGTTATGTTCTGAACGGCTGTTCGTAAGTTTAACTTGGTATACGGAAAGTTTTTCATACTAAAACCCAATACTGTAATAGTATTGTTACTGTATTTTGTAGAGCATTTTATTAATACAAATGATATATAAAACCAAGCATTAAAAAAATTATGATAATAATACAGTAAAGTATATGTTATCGTACCTTTGAAACTGGTGTCATGGTCTTGTTGTGATGGATGATGAGGGGGGGGGAGGGTGGTGTGGAATTAATACACAGGCAACGGGGTCATCAACATCATCTTCATTTTCTTCTATTTCTTAGGCAAGGATTTCGTCATCTCTTTCCTCTTCATTTGAGGAGGAAGCAGCCATTGGAGGTGGGAAGGCTCTTGAGGTTGAAGGCACTGGTTTAAAGAATTTGTCTATGGAAGTTTGCATTGTTTTTCTTTTCTTTTCTTTGTTGATACTTTTGAGAATCTCTCAACATTGGGGTCCTGATTTCAGAAATAGTTAAACACTTTCTAGAAGAGAAAACCCCTCAGCCAACAAGTTTATTTAAAACTTTAAGGGAACAAGTTCTTCTTCTTCTTCTTCATGTTCTTCTGTTTTTTGCATTACTTCCAGTTCCTCATTCGTCAACTCCTCTGAATGACTCAAACAGCTCTTGAAAGCCCTCTTCCCCCATATCAAGCTATAACATTTCACTTATGTCAACAATACTGTTAGGGATTTCCTTTTCCTTCTCTTCTTGATTAAACCCTCGGAAGTCATTTATAAACTGTGGGCATACTGCCTTCCATACTCCATTCATGTTGATGTCACTTATTTCATGTCATGAAGCATCAGTGTTCTTTACATAATGTTGTAACCCTTCCAGAAGTCACGTAAGATCACATCTGCATCATTTATCTCCTTTAATGCTTGCCTATACGTACAGCAAGTGCAGTATTTTTTTTAAATTGCTACAGTAAGCCCCCCATATTCACAGGGGGTGCGTACCGCACCCCCCTACAAATAGCTAAAATCCGCAAATACTTAAAACCCCTCTGAAAACCCTTAGAACTGCCTATTTTGATAGTTTAAACACAAAAAACTGTAAAAATGCTTATACCTGAGTATTTTAATAGTTTTATCACAAAAAGTACTTTTAGTTATGAAAATGATATGAAAATGCAGTAATTACTGAAGTTAATATTTCTCAGTGAAAAATACCGCGAGTGGGCGAATTTTCTGCGAATAATGGGTAGATACATTCCACAGAGAAATCCACAAATAGTGAGACCACGAATGCAGGGTGTTTACTGTATTGCGCCCCAATCCATTAGCTGAATAAGTGAAATTGTGTTGGGGTAAATAAACAACTTGAACATCTGGATGGAAATCATCAAAGTGCGGTGGGTGACCTGGGGCATCATCCAAAATTAAGAGAATCTTGCAAGGAATGTTATTCTCTCTGCAGTATATCTTGAATTTGGGGATAAAGTGATGAAAAAAACCAGTCCTCAAATACAGCAAGAGTCACCCAGGCTTTCTTATTGGACATCCAGATTACAGGACCTTTTGTGATATTTTTCAGTGCCTGTGGATTTCCTGCATGATAGACGAGGAGAGGTCTCCCGTACAATTGGCACTCAGCAGTGACATTAGCCTATCCTTCACCTCCTTAAATCCTGGCATCATCTCTTCATGGCTGATGTACATTTTTTCTGGCATTTTTTTTCCAGAAAAGGCTTGTCTGGTCTATATTAGAAATTTGCTGAGGTGTATAACTTTCTTATTAATTATTTCCTTGAGCGTCTTGGGAAATTTTTCAGCTGCTGCTTTGTTGGCGCTCTCTGACTCACTGCTCACGGACATGTGATGCAAGTTGTCTTGTGCTTTGAAGCAATGAAACCATCCATGACTCGGAGCTAATGTTTTAAGTATGTACAGGCAGTCCCCGGTTATCAGCGGGGTTCTGTTTCCGAGGGTGTGATGATAACCGAAAATCGGCAATTTCTGCGCTTTTTCAGCGATTTTCTGGGGCTATTGGCACCAAAGAGCACTGATTTTCGGTTATCGGCACCTCTGTTAGGTATGTATCGGTGCCAATACCCAATTATCAGCACCAATAAGCTGAAATCGCTGATTTTCGGCGCCGAAAATTGCAGATTTTCGTCGCTAGACAAGCTCCATAAAACCGGATCGCTGTTAACTGACCCCTCCGTTAACCGGGGACTGCCTGTAGCTTACCCAGTAGTTACATTACTATTGTTTCAAACCGCACAGCAGCTAGAATTCAAAATTTTCACCAGCAAAAACAATATGGCGGCTAGGAGATACCCCTCTCTACCCACTGGTGGAGGAGTGAGGAACTACTTTAACAAAACTTCAGTTGTTTCTGCCGGCTTATGCTGTACACACCTGTTTGCAGCAGGAATTTGGTGACATACTTAGTGTTTTGTCTTCAAGAATTAGTTAGGACAAGCAGTTACATCATTTCCAGTTTGTGTTATTAGGACAAGCAGTTACTGTACATCATTTCCAGTTTGTGTTATTTTAGCTACCCTCTTTTCTTTGCAGTATGTCAGACTCGAGCTCAGGTAAGAACAGGGCAATTAGAGTTTGCAGCAAAGGGTGCAAAAGTAGGTTAGCTAAAGAAATTTATGATGCACATACCGTTTGCGCTACTTGTAGAGGTCAGGACTGCAACCTGGATTTGACACGTGATGAATGTAGAGATTGGGATGAAGGGAAGTGGAAGATTTATTCAAGTAGGATGAAAAAATTAGATTCTGATAGGAAGTGGAAAGCTGCAGTTAGAGCTTCCTCTAAGGAAGTAGATAATCAGGATCATGAACTTTCCATTTCCCCTATTAACACCCCTCCTGTTGATCAACCTGTTCCTTCACCTGGTTTCCGTTCACCTGAACCCAATGCCGTGACCAGCCTCGAAGCCCGTATGAACGTGAAATTTTCATAAATGCTTCAAGCTGTTGAGAAGTTGGGATCCTCTGTAAAATCCTTGGAGGATAAAGTGACAAATGTTAGTGTTTTTGAAGTGGAGGAGGTGGCTACTTTTTAAAACCATGGCCCACTTTAGGCATTTCCAAATATTCATGGCCGTGCTCCTAGGCAGAGGTCCTACCAGGCTAGACTCCCCATCCCCTGTGAGGAAGCATACTGGAGGCCCAAGGGAGGCGAGCTTCTCTGCTGCAGGTAATCTGCTCACGTAAGGCAGTGAGTCGCCCCCTCAGGCGGATCTGATGTTGACTCCCAGACCTGCTAAGTGGGAGAAAGGTAGAAGTGGAGCGCCATTGGAACCAACAAATGAATTACAGTTTTGCAGATTTTATTTCTTTTGTTTTAATTTTATTCTTTTACTTTTTATATCGTTAATTTATTTTTATTATAATCTAGTTTCCAGAAAACCAGGAGAAGAGTTTGCAAACCCATCCCCGAAGCATACTGGAGGCCCGGAAGAGTCTTGATGTTGACTCCCAGACCGCAGACACGAGTTGAAGAGTCTTCGCCCAGACACCAATGGTCTTCTTCGGGCAAGTCTCGCCCGCTTAAGAGGTCTCGCGGTGTCTCGCCTGAGGCAGTACCTAAAAAGCGAACGCTTATTCATGCTTCTCCTTCCCTTGGTTGTAGCTGGTGGGAGTCTCCGGAGGTTTTTTCACCTTCCCGAGACAGTGAGGGAGCACAGGAACTGGCTCCAAGGCGCAATCGGTTATCCTCTGCTAAAAAGAGTAAGAGGATTTTGCTTGATGTGGAGGCGCAAAAGCAGTCATTTCGACTGGATGATGAAGAGAAGGTAGCGTGTGAGCACCAGTATCAGGAGAAGCGCATTCTTGTGCCTGAAAATTCAACTCGTTTGTTGGCGCCAACTCGCCTCTCGTCTGCCAGACACTCAGCTTCTCCAACACGGATTTCCGAGCAGGAAGTTCAGGACCTTTTGGCAATTTCTATGCAAACTAAGTTGGATAAGATTTTGGGTTTTGTGCAACCCACTCAGAACAAGACTTGCTCTCTGGTAGTTGTTTCCCCTACACATTCGGAGGAGGAAGCAGACGAAGAAGGTGATTATGAAATAGAACAGGAGAGTCACAATTCCACTGCTTTCAAGAAGCTTTTGAAATTCTTTGTTGATAGTTTTCTGGATTTGTTCTCTCATGTAGTGCCTTCCTCTCCGGACTCTTCTCTCTCGAGGGATTGGAAGAAGAGTGCTTCGCAACTTACGAAGATTGTTTTGTCTTTTTCGGCACGGAAAGCATTAAAAGGGATGGATGCTTGGCTCCTTAAGAAGAGGGAGCAGGGCAAGACTATCTTCTGTTTTCCTCCTTCCAGACTGACGTCTCGGAGACAACTCTGCTATGAGACTGGGGAAGCCTTCTCTTTGGGAGTTTCTGCCTCTTCCCAGGGAGACTTCTTGGTGCTTATCGACACTTCGAGATGTTCAGCTTTTAATTTGGCAAAGGTTATGTTTTCTACGCTTGAACTGGATCACCTGTTGAAGCACATCTTTCATATTTTTGAGGTCGTGAGTTTTTTGGACTGGTCCATTGGAGTGTTGGGCTGTAAGCTTTCTGCATGTTCTTTGGATGAGGAGACATTTACAGATTTATCAGAAGTCCTTAATGTGTTAGATCAAGGAGTTATCGACACTGCTTCGGGACTGACTGCTATGTTTTCCTTAGGCGTTTTTAAAAAGAGAGAATTATGGTGTTCTTTCATTACGAAGGGAGTGTCAATAATTCGGAGGTCGGCCTTGTTGTTTGCACCTCTTAATAAGAAGAGTTTGTTTCCAGAGGAGCTGTTAGTGGAGATTTCTTCAGCTCTTCAGAAGAAATCTATGCAGGATTTACCGGTTCAATCCTCCAAAAGACCAAGAGAGGCTTCTGCTTCGCCAGTTGTACTCCCGACTTCGTCGTCTTCTTCTGCGTCTTCATCTTCGCGTGGAATGCCCTTTCAAGGTAAAGGAGGTTATAGAGGGCAAATTCTAGAGGAAGAACAAGGGTCCCTCTTAGATCAATTAAGAAAGTTCCCCAGTTTGCCAACAAGAAGTGAGAAGCACATCCTCTGTGCACTGGTGGGAGCAAGACTTCTACAGTTTTGGAGGTGTTTGAAAGAGATAGGAGCAGAGAGGGGTTGTGGAGACTCTGAGAAGGGGCTACCGTATTCCTTTTGTGGTTCAGCCCCCCCTTTCGAGAGTACTGATAGCTTTGACGGCTTACTTAGGCGATTCAAAGAATCCATGGCGCTTTCCGAGGAGGTGTCGGCCCTGTTAGACAAGAGAGTTGTAGAAGCAGTGGAAGATCAGAGCTCTCCGGGCTTCTACAGTCACCTGTTTTTAAGTTCCAAAAGCTTCGGGGTGTTGGAGACCCATGTTGGATGCCAGCGCTTTAAACAAGTTTGTAAAACGGACAAAATTCTCCATTGTAAAACGGACAAAATTCTGCATGGAGACCAACAACACGGCTCTATCATCCACCAGACAGAGAGATTTGATGGTAACGGTGGAAATGCAGGATGCATATTTCCATGTCCTGATCCACCAAGAGTCTCAGAAGTATCTACGTTTTGTATTCGGAAACCAAGTTTTCCAGTTTTGGGCTCTCTGTTTTGGCATTTCGACAGCACCTCAAGTTTTTACCAGGATTCTAGCCCCATTTTCGAAATGACTTCATCAACAGGGGATCAGGATATCTCTTTATCTCGGTGACTGGCTTCTTCGGTTGGGAACTCTAGCGAAGTGCACAGAGGATCTTCAAGTGACTTTAAGATTAGCAGAGGTCTTCTAATCAACCATCAGAAGTCGTGTCTGATCCCTTCTCAGAAGACAGTATATTTGGGAATTCAGATAGATGCAGTGAATTTTCAGGCTTCTCTGTTGGCTCAAAGAGTCGATTCTTGCCTTCAAAAAGTTTTAAAATTTCTTGCTCTCTGAATTTGCTCTGCGAATGAATGGATGAACCTTCTGGGGACATTGTCGACCGTAGAGATGTTCATGGATCTGGGGCGCCTCCACATGAGACCATTACAATTTTATCTAAAAACGAAGTGTCAGAGGAAGGAATTCCCGGATTCCTTCGTTTTTGAGATTTCAGAGGAAATCAAGGATCTACTTTGGTGGCTGTCAAGAGAAAGATTGACGGAAGGACAGTCTCTAGCTCCGTTGAACCCCAACCTAACATTCTTTTCAGATGCATCCGACCAGGGATGGGGTGCGGTTCTAGGGGACATAGAGACATCTGGAGTTTGGAGCAAAAGCCAACAGAAGTGGCATATCAACATGAAAGAATTGGTAGCTGTTCATCTAGGGTTGACAGAATTTGCAGAATAGATCAGAGGGAAGGTGGTAGCAGTCCATTTGGACAGTGTAACAGCTCTGTCATATATTCAGAAACAAGGAGGCACTCACTCATTCTCCCTTTGCGAGGCGACGAGAGTTCTGCTACTGTGGCTGAAACAAAATCAGACACAAGTATTGACAAGGTTTGTTCAAGGGAAACTAAATGTAAGGGCAGACTTCCTCAGTCGCAAGAAGCAAGTGATCTTGACGGAATGGACCTTGCACCCCTTGGTATGTCAACAAATATGGAAGTGTTGGGGGACTCCGCTGGTAGACCTATTTGCCACAGCCAAGAACAACAGACATCCAATTTATTGTTCTCCAATTCCAGACTATCAGGCTTGGGCTATGGATACCATGGTTCAGAATTGGGAGAATCTGGATGTTTACACCTTCCTGCCATTCAAGATAGTCAGGGAAGTGTTGAACAAACCCAGGACATACAAGAATGTCAGAATGACTCTGATCACCCCATTTTGGCCATCAAGGGAATGGTTCCCAGATCTACTGGAACTTCTGAGAGATTATCCAAGGCTTCTACCTCAAAGGAAGGATCTTATCAGGCAGCCTCACGTAAGAAAGTTCCACGAGGGTCTGTCAGGTCTAGCACTAACCGCATTCAGACTAGCAACCGTCTCCTCAGCGACAAGGGATTTTCGCAGCAAGCTTCAGAAGCTGTCGCAGAATGCAGAAGGAGAACTTCTTCGGATGTATACCAGGCCAAGTGGAACGTTTTTTTAGAGACTGGTGCAGGAGAGAGGGAGTCACTTCTTCTAAGACATCTTTAGCATAAGTGGCCGATTTCTTCTTGTACTTGAAGAAGACAAAACTATTATCTACCTCTACCATTAAGGGGTACGGTGCTATGTTGGTCTAGGTGTTTCAACACCGTGGTCTAGATTTGTCTGGCGACAAAGATTTGTCAGATTTAGTTAAGTCTTTTGATAAGGAGAGGACGGAAGGACCAAGATTGATAGGCTGGAACTTGGACGTGGTTCTGAAGTGGCTTAAGAGTGATAGATTCGAACCTCACGGTACAGCGTCTTTAAGGGGGGTGACGAGAAAGATGCTATTTTTATTAGCCTTAGCTAAAGTGAAGAGGGTAAGTGAAGTGCATGCTTTCAATAAAAAAGTAGGTTTTGCAAATGGAAATGCTATCTGCTCCTTTGATATGGGTTTTATGGCCAAGAATGAAACCCCATCCAGGCCTAGGCCACGGTTGTTCGAGATTTGTAATCTTACAGATCTAGTTGACAGAGAAGAGGAGAGACTCTTATGCCCCGTTAGAGCTCTCAAGTTCTACATTCAAGCGACCAAGTCTATTAGAGGTAACTCGGACCATCTTTGGTGCTCTGTTAAGAATCCTTCTCAACCCTCTCAAAAAACGCATTGGCTTTCTTTATTCGGAGTGTAATAGTGGAGGCTCATGACAATTTGGATGATGCGGAGTGCAGTGTTTTGAAAGTTGAACCGCATGAAGTACAAGCGGTTGCGACCTCTCTGGCCTTCAGACACAATTTCTCTCTTTTTTCTATTATACAAGTGACCGTTTGGAGGAGTAGGTCAGTTTTTGCCTCACATTATCTACGAGATATGGAGACAACATATGATAATTGCAGTACCCTAGGTCCTTTTGTAGTGGCTGGCACAGTATTGGGTGAAAGTGATAAGGAATTGCATCCTTCCTTAGTGTCCCCTTCTCCTTGACGCAAGTTTTCGAGTTTGCTGGGAAGTCTGGGGGTACATGGTGCTGTGCGTTTAGGAGTACCTCTCAGTCATTAGTTCTTTTAAGGGGTTTAATTTTGGTATAGGCTAGTGGTGATACCCACCGATTGGTTTAATATTTTTTGTTTGGTACTGTGCCCTGAGCAGGGGCATTTGTTTGGTCATCCTTCGTGTCCTACGAACCCTTCTGGGTCACACGGATAATTTACTTGCTATAGACGTCCCATGGCTCCCTCGTCACGTCTAGTAGTTAAGAGGAGCTCCATATTTAAGAGGCAGAATCAGTATGGATCGCTCACTTAACAGGTAAGGAACTTACTTTACATTTCTTTTACCCAATAAAAGAAGGTTAACACAACTTAAATATAATTCTATATCTATTCATGGTCCCACCTCCTTTAGTGTGGGAATCAGCAATGTAACTACTGGGTAAGTTACATACTTAAAAATGACATTTTCATAATAAAATATAGTTTTAAGTATACTTACCCAGTAGTTACATGATCAAAGCCCTCCCTCCTCCCCTCTCATGAATGTAAGGCATAAACGACTGAAGTTTTGTGTTAAAGTAGTTCCTCACTCCTCCACCAGTGGGTAGAGGGGGTATCTCCTAGTCGCCAAATTGTTTTTGCTGGCACAAATTTTGAATTCTAGCTGCTGTTCAGTTTGAAACAATAGCAATGTAACTACTAGGTAAGTATACTTAAAACTTTATTTTATTATGAAAATGTCATTTTCATCTTTAGCACTTTCATCATCCTTAGCCTTCAAGTCATCGAAAAGGCTTTCAGCCTTTTCTTGAATGCCTCTTGTGTGATACCAAAAAGTTTTTCCATTTCTTCCACCACCTTCCCCCCTTCTCATACCTATGATTGTTGACTTTTCTTATGTTCCATAATTTTGTCTATGTTCTTCAAAATTGTGCCGACAGTCAAGCGATTCATATAATGGCATGCTACGTCAGTCATTTTTTCACCACTTTCTAACTTCTTTATTATTGCCACTTCAGCTTCCATTGAGATGGCTTGCAGCTTTTTAACACTATCACTTTCATCACTGGCCTTGCTCTTGCCATTAGCCTTGATAGAAACAGATTTGGTAAGTATTTAACAATAAAATCATATGAATGAATTGCTGCACAGGAGATGAAGTCTTAGCATTAGCGTAGGTACAAAGAACCTGGGATGCTTAATGGAGTCAGCTACCGTGCAGTTCAGCGTCGGGAGCAGCAGAAGTTGTAACTGAGTCAAGGCAGGCCCTCACAACAAAATTTGCACTTGCAAGTCACAGCCCAGAGCTCTCCAAACAAAAATTGAATTTACGAGCATGGATGTTCGTATGGCCACCACTGTATTACTTTTGCAGTTTTGATCTGTAAGATTTCATAATCATCCAGGGATGCACCTCTCAGGCTTTCCTTACCTTACCAGCATTGGAGTATTTTGGTGGATAGTACTTCCTCCTCTGGTCCTTCTCATAGCCATGGGATTGCTTCCACTAGGTTTTAGCAGTGAACTTGGCTCTTTGGGTCTGTTGAAACCCCATGAGGCTGCCCCCAAGCTGTCTTTTGACTTACATTTCACTCGGAATACAGCTTACCTGGCTCTTATGTTTACAGTACTCTCTTGGTTGATGCTTTGGCCTTTAATGATGGGTAATGAATTTTCCTGTTGCGATATTTTGATGTGCTGCAGCCTATTTTTGCTCTCTGCAAATAATTGTCATCTGTCGCCATCATTCCCAAGGCAGCCCTCGGCTCATTAGAACTCCCACTCTTTCTTCCTAGTGACTCTATGCTATACCACCCTTTTGCTTCCATGTTTTCTTTTGATGGGGAGTAAGGGTAGTCTTCCATTGGTTCTCCGAAATAGTCTTATGCCATGTAAATGCATCTAGTCACATCAACTCGAAAGATCTCTGAAGTGAAAAAGGCCCACTGCACATGCCCAGTTCATGCTGCAGCCTCGAAAGGAAGGCTGGCATTATAAGAGTCCCATTTTTTGAGGTGTACAGCTACTTCCATCCGTTGGAATAACAGTGTATTTGTATTTAGTATACTGCACTTTGGGTGCTGCTACTTTTGCCCCCATATACTGTACACTGTATTTATGCAATTTATATATGTATATCACAGTAGCCACCAGATTGCTTCCAGACAGCTGTTCATCAGTGTTATCCAAATAGGCAATTGTAAATCAATTAAAATCCAGTATTTCCCTTTTCAACTACAGTATTGTAAAGATTTGTGTTTTGCAATTATATATACCTTGTGTTCACTGGCTTTTGATACATTCTTTTATATCTACCTCGTGTTTACTGCCATTTGATACAATTTTTCTTTATGCAGAATGTTATTACTGTATTTTTTAACTGCAGTGCAGCTTTTAATAACAATGAGTGGTACAGTGAAATTTATGTTACAATACTTTTTTTTTTTCTCTTATCCACAGATTAGAAGTCCAACCAACTGGAAAAATTTTACACAGTTTATCTTTCTTGGACACTCCCGCTTTTTATACAACAGACATATACCTGCAAGTGTAGGGATTCCTACCTTTCAAGTTTTTAGTGATCCAGAACTTAAACTTGATAGTTTAGAATCTGTATTGAAAAAGGAGGACATCGATTTCAAAAAAGATTCTTTACTCATTTGTAGCATTGGGATTGATGACTTTTTGGATATTGAATTGGCTATAAACCAAAATCAGCCACAAAAGGAAGACCTTTCAGTGAAAAGTGTCATAGCAAAGGCAAAGCAGATTATGAGAAAGGTGCGGCGTATGTTCACTAAGGATTCTGAGGCATTCTTAATAAATGTCCTCCCTGTTGACTTAAGGAAAGCATATTACAACGAAAAGATTTCATCTCTGAGTTCTGATGAAATTAATGAGGTCTGTTGTAATATAAGTGATAGTATCAGAGCCTTCAATAATTACTTTAAGCTGTCTGTCCCTCAGAAGTTAAGAAAAAGACTTCAGGAATATTTGTTTACTACAATAACGGAAGAAACCAACTTTATCAAAACACATATGTATGATGGTCTGAATCTGACAAGATACGCTGTTGATAAGCTGTCAGGGATAATAGCTTTTAACCTAAAGAGTTATATATCATTCAAAGGATTATATAGATATGTTGTTCTTGTTGGAGACTCACATTTAGAGAATGTTGTGAGAGTTTGGCCTGGTGATAGTTTCAACTGTACAGTTTTGGTTGTTCCAAGTTACAAGATGACTGACATTAGACAAGGAAGCCCACTATTGAGAGCATTAACAGAATACAAAAATTCTTTGATTGTATTGAACCTTGGCATACTTGACTTGTATGATTACCAGTACTTCAGTTGTCCTGAATGTAAAGCAACAGTGAAATTTATTGTGCCAAAAACTGTTTCATTAAGGCAAGAAATTTTGATAGCAAAGATCAAAGGTATTATGGAAAATGTTAAGCATGAAATAAAGAAATCTTTAGATGGTTGCAAAGTGCTTTTTTCCCATTCTCATATAATTGATGTAGTAGCCAACCATAAACACATATTTGAACAACACAATGATAAATGTAATAACAACAATGTGAAAACATTATTTGATCCTTCTTTACAAGAAAACAGGAGAGTTATCAAGGAATTGTTCGATGTTGCTGAGTCATATAATGAACTTGCTTCAAGTCATAATAAATTAAATTTGCTTCCAGTATGGGACAAGTTGCCATACATCTATGGGTATGACTACAAATCAAGGTATCTTTTACCATATTCATTCCCCTCCAGCACTTTTGTTGATGGCATTAATTTGACACCTGATACTGCCCAGCGCATTGCCGAGCACCTCCATTTTTCCACTGAAGAGATTCTAGCACTGAAACTCGATTGTGAAAAAGAAGAATCTGAAATGTCTATCAAAGCAGAGTTAAAAGTATCAGAGACAGAAATAGATGAAAACAATAAGACTTCCAGAAAAGGTGATGAAAAAGGTGAAATTTTAGAAGTCCCAATTCAAATCTCTGGGGAGGGTAAAAAACCAAGGGGTAAAAATCCAAAGCCTAAAAAACCAAACTCTGATTCAAAAACTACTGATCTTAAACAAATTGCTTCCTCTTTTCCTCCACTCAATTTTTGTAATTCTTTTCCTGATTTTGGTTCTGTTCCCCTTGGTCCCCCACCTTATCTTGGTGGATTTGTAGGCCATGGTTATATGTGGAGCAGTAGTGCTGCCTCAGTAATGCCACAGAATCCTATGTGTGGAAATGTTTCAACATCAAACACCCCACATGCCCCATGGACATGGGAGGCTAATTCTCATTGTTCAACATTTTCTGGCGAGACTTATTCCAAAACTGCACCAATTACTGGACAAGTTGATCCTTACTCCATGCAACAGCTTAGACAGCCAGGTTCATATTATGGAACTGCACCAGCTACTGGACAAGCTGATCCTTACTCCATGCAACAGATTGGACAGCCAGACTCATATTATAAACCTGCACCAGTTACTGGACAAGTTGGTCCTTACCCCACGCAACAGATTGGACAAGCAGATTCATTTTATAAAGCTACACCAGTTACTGGACAAGCTGATCTTTACCCCATGCAACAGAATGGACAGTCAAGTTCATATTATGAAGCACCAATTACAGGACAGGCTGATCCTTATGCCAAACAACAGATTGGACAGCCAGGTACATATCATATACCCTTGAACAAACAGACAAGTTCTCATGTGCCATCTGCAGAGTCATCAGTACTTCAGCGGCCAGGGTTATACTCTGAACCTGTTAGTTCATCAGAAATACATTGTTCAGTCACCCATCAACAAAGGGAAAGGTGAGTATACTGTAGGTTGAATTTTTTATATGTAATTAAGAAGTTAATTGTTAATTATGATTTTAGTAATGCTGTTTATAAGCATTGAGTTATCAGTTATATTTTTAGTACTATAGTTTATAAACAGTTTTATGTTTAAACATTTTTTCACTTTAGTGTTCACCAGATAATTAAGATGACTTTCACAAGCTTTTGTCAACAGATATTCTAGTTCTGTTTGAAATAAATGAAGTAATATTAGTAGTGGTGTTTTCATCAGTATCATTGGAAGGTAAATGAAGTTCTGAGATGTTGAGATGTATTCTGAGAAATGAGTTTTAACTGATATCTTTTTTTTGTGCTGATAAATTATTGTAGGTAAGCTGAGGCTGGGGGGAAAGTTAATACTTTTTTGAGGAAGGCTTTGTTTTGTTAATGGTTCTCTGAATATTTTTAACATAAATTTCTTCAGTTTGGTGTCTTTGAGTGTAATTTGAGATTCCCTTTTTATTTCTTATATATTGTATACTGTACAGTTAAACCTGGATGAATAATAAAATTTGGTATGAAAAAAATTATTAAAATTAATTTTAATTGCAACAGATATATCTGGTATAATGAAGTGCTGCTACAAGTGAGGTGTATAAACTGCATATTGAATTGCTTTTTGATTAGAGGATGGGCAAGACCTTCACAGTTATGGGAAGCTTCATGTATTGCCTACTGAATGCCTTTTTCTTGACTTTTGAGCTCTTCAGCCATTCTAGACGCTACCATTAATTTTATAGCAATATTTTTAATAGCATAGCTGTTGTGAGTCCTCAAAGGAGTTACTCTCAGTCCCTAGAGGGGCTCCTTAAGATAGACCAGCCAATTTAAAGAATTCTCTTCTAGTTGGTCTGGCCAGTATAGTGCATGTTGATACTGAAAAAGTATAGGACTCGAGGCAAGAGGACTCTTTCTCTTGTCTACAGTGGCTGCCAAGGTTCCATTCCTGTTATCAACCTGCAGATGTGGAAGTGGCATGCTGTTCGCTGTTCACTATCTGGTTGAAACTTACCCTGCATCAGCCCAACTCTCAGTATTCTCTGGTCTCTGCAACCATTAGTACACAGCTAGAATTTTTTCATGTATACGTGCTCAGTCTCATATTTGGTCATCGTGGAAGAACCAAACTGAAGCAAGGTAAGTACATAAGGTTAAGTCCCAGTGGAAATTTTTAGTTTTAACAATTTTTTAGTGGTAACAAATTTTGCCGAATTTGGGAACCTGTGTCTCCCACAGGGTGAGAATTCAGTTGTTCCTACACAATATACAGGCAGTCCCCGGTTAACGGCGGGCTCAGTTAATGGTGGTCCAGTTTTATGGCACTTGTCTAGCAACAAAAATCGGCAATTTTCGGTGCCAAAAATCACTGATTTCCGCTTATCGGCGCCGATAATTGCGTATTGACGCCAATCCATACCTAGCAGAGGCGCTGATAACTGAAAATCAGCACTTTTTTGGCGCTGATAAGCCCTGAAAATCGCTGAAAAAGTGAAGGAAATCGCCAATTTTCACATAGTGGCAATTTTCAGTTATCATCACACCCCCAGAACGGAACCCCCGCTGATAACTGAGGACGGCCTGTACAAACCCTGAGTCTTTATATAGGAACTACCTTCAGCGCAGTTGGAACCGGCCAATAAACTTTTAACAAGGTAGTCTGGTAGTTAACTACCGAACAACCAGGTGGGAGTCCCACCTGTCCGGTCAGTAGAGTGTCACTTTACCTTCAGCCGGGCTATGGTGAGGTTGTGCTGCTCTGCTACCGTCAGCCCTGCTGCCTTTCTTTTTGCTGTGTTTACTACCATGAATATCACTTCCTTCGTTGTCTCTATGTGTTTGTGTGTTTACTATGGATAAGCAGGCCCATAAGTCAACTGAGCCATATGAGCAGAAGACAGTGCTAATGAGGAAATGCCCTGGTACCGCTAATAAGGCTTGCAGCCATTACCACTCAGCCCTTTATGTTGACCCTCATACCCTTTGCACATCGTGCAGGGGGTATGAATGTAATCCTGATTGTGTGCATGAGAAGTGCCGTGACTGGACTCTAGAGTAATGGATGAAGTATTCGCTGAGGAAGAAGTATCAAAAGAAGCCCCCAAGTCGTCATCTGAGGGTAACACACCCCCTGATGACTCCCTTGGTGGCTAACTCTTCAGATACTTTCTTCCCGCTAGTGACACTTCCCTGCTTTGCTACTTCTCCTTCGGGGGAAGTTTCCCCTTCGTCATCTCTGCTTACTTTGTTGGGCAGAGATCGTCGTTGGAGGACTGGAAGCACGACAACTTCCCTTTTGTGGCCTCCATTCAATGGGATTGGGGAGGAATCCCCCTCAGTGCAAATTTAGACTACCCCCCTGACCCAACTATGTTTCCAGGTGTGGAGGAGGAGGAGGAGGAACTCTGGGAGACCTGGCAGTCCAGTCCCTTGACCTCCAAGGAGTTCCCTCAATGTGTGGCATCCTTAGTCACCTGCGAGCTGCTCATGCCCCTGCTCTTGACTTCTGGGGGTGTACACCAGGAACCGCGAGGCAGACAGGAAGCCCAGTGACTGGGACTCTGTATTCCGTCACAGCCCTACTATGAGGACTTACAAGGCAAGCAAGGTTCTCGGACCTACCTGCTCACATGCCCAAGTGTTGAGCAGGGAGCTGGGGGTTCTGGTGAGGTTCTCCCACGTGCAGGGAGAGTGTTGAGAGAGGACTGCGGCTTGGAAGGACTGAAGGGTCCTCTTGAGATCCTTAGGACTTTTTCGGAGATTGTCGCGGTGATTCATTGACACAACGATCTTGGGGAAGGGCCTTTGGCCGCATCTGTCAACCTCCCTTCCAGCCTCGAAGGTTACTAGGGTCCTAAGAAGGAACCCAAAGCCTCTCTAGGCTTGCCTTGGTCCTTGCTTGCCAAGGGTGTACTGGATCAGGTGCATGCTCTTGTCTCTTGGAAGGAGAGTTCTCTCCGACCCAACCGCTTGGCCAGGCTACTTCCTCTGCCTCTGCCTCGCCAGAAGAAATATTACACGCCCTCGACAGAGCCTCTGCCTACGAAACAGGCCAACCCGGACTTGGTTCATCTAGCTCCGGGTCTCTCGCTGCAGCATCTTGGTGTGGAAGTCGTAGTCTTCACGTAAAAAGAAGCATCAAGCCTGGAAGCCACTGACATGGCAACCTTCCAGGCGGTCTCTTGGCTGGACATGTGGTCCCTCACAGTGTCCAAGGTTGCAGCCTCTGGGGTTTCCATCAACCACTTGGAGAACTCAGCCTTCAGGAGGCTGTGCCAATCTGGTGGTAGGGCTATCACCTACCTGGCCCACCAGATGGCAAACCTGGGGGCCAACTTAGTGCTTAAGAGAAAGAATACTGTCCAAACTCAAGTCACCAAGCACAACGGCCCGGACTTGGCTTTGGCTCTACAGAACAGACCGGTGCTGGGTTCTACCTCTCTCTTTACCTAAGAGGTAGATGCTGCAGTGGACAAGCATCGAGTCAAGGATAATGACTGACTTGTCCACCAGGTGGTGATGAAGCATGTCGCTAAGGCCCAACCTTTGGGTCCGACTAGCAGTTCCTCAGGCTCTAAGAAGTCTCAGACTTTGAAGGTTGCTCAGGGAACAACCCAGCCCTCTTCTGCCCCTGCCAAGGGTCGGTGTTCCCCTCCACAAACTGCCGTTGGTTGGAGGTGCCTGTCAAGCCACTGGGCAACTTGGCAGCGATACGGAGCTGAGACCTAGGTGGTAGATGTCCTTCGGGAGGGCTATCTACTTCCCTTTGAGTCTCGTCCACCCCTCACCAACTCTCCGGTGTACTTCCACTCCAACGTACTTGGCTTGCCGAAGGATCTTGCTCTCTGGGAGGAGATTGCAGTGATGCTGAGCAAACGCACTGTAGAAGTCGTGACAGATCAGTCCCCAGGCTTTTACAGCCAAATCCTTCTTGTGGAGAAAGAATCGAGGGGGTGGAGGCCAGTCATTGTACTCTCTCCCCTGGACTGATTCATTTGCCAGACTCGGTTAAAGATGGAAATTGCTCATTCAGTGCTTGCTTCCATCAGGACTTGAAGGATGCATATTTCCAAATACACCCATCCATCAGTCCTCCCACATGTACCTTCTCTTTGTCCTTGAGGGAGCAGTGTTCCAGTTCACCACACTCTGTTTCGGGCTCTTGACTGCTCCCCAGGTGTTCACGCGAGTGTTCACCCTTGCCTTTGTGTTAGCTTTGGCTCACTCGCGTAGGATACGCCTGTTGAGGTATCTCGATGATTGGCCAGTCTTGGCAAAGTCTCATCTGCAATTGCTCCAAGACAGGGATCACCTTCTGGAGTTTTGCCGTGACCTGGGTGTCATGATGAATCTTGAGAAGTCCAATCTCACACCCAAGCAGAGGATAAAGAAGTACCTGGGCATGCTGATAGATATGGCAGCAGCAAGAGTCTAACTCTTGGACTCACATATCAGCAGGTTCAGAAAGGCGGCACAAAAGTTCCTGTCCCAGCAGGAACACCCAGCATGGCAGTGAGGTTCTCCTCAGTCACCTGTCATCCTTGGAGAAGCTGGTCCCTCACGGGTGGCTTCACCTTCATTCTCTCCAGTGGAGAATAAAGAAGTTCTGGTCTCCGGCATGGGATCTCCCATCTTTTCCCATCCCCCTTTCGCAGAGCGTGAGACATGATTTAGCCTGGTGACTGGATGACAGGAACCTCATAATAGGAGTGTCCCTGCACACTCCTCCTCCCGAGATGCTTCTGTTCTCAGGTGCTTCGACCGATGGATTGGCTGCACACCTGGAGGAGTTGTTGATTTCAGGTGTGTGGAACCAATATGACAGGCACCTTTCACATCAATATCCTGGAACTCGAGGCATCCTTCCTGGCCCTCCAAGAGTTTCGGGATCAAGTGATGGGACACTCGGTGGTGTTGGTGAGAGACGACGCCACAGTAGTGGTATATGTCAATAAGCAAGGGGGCCTAATGTGTCTCTTGCTGCACCAGTTGATGATGCAGGTGCACACCCACTCGGTAGAGCTGTCAGCCAGATACATTCCAGGCAAGAGGAATGTAGTGGCAGACAAGCACAGTCACCAGGGTCCAGTGATAGGGACAGTGGTCCCTTCACATGGATGTTGTGGAAAGGCTATTCAGAATTTGGGGGCTCCCATCGATCGACCTGTTTGCCACACTGCACAACAGGAAGCTCCAGGTGTTTTACTCCATTGTCTCCGACCCATGGGCCACAGCAGAGGAAGCCTTCCAACACCCATGGAACAACCTGGATGCTTACGCTTTTCCACCATTCTATCTGCTCCATCCAGTGATCAACAGGGTGATGATCACCAGGAGCCCCAGAATGACCCAAATGGCCACATGCCACATGGTATCCAGACCTGCTAGCTCTGCCCGTCGAGGCACCGAGAGAGGTTCCCCCTTGGCACAGCCTGTTGTGTCAGCCACATGTGGAACAGTTCCACCAGTCTGTGGAGTCACTTGCACTGCATAGCAGGAGACTATCCAGCGTCTCTTGCGAGCGAGAGGCTTTTCTTGTTGCGCAGCAATAGAGATGTCTGGATAGCTCAGACAGTCCTCTGCCACAGTTTACCAAGGGCCATCTTCTGTGGTCGGTGTCGTGGACGGCGTCTCTCTCCGGTCGGAGCTACTATTCAGCAGGTAGCGGATTTCCTCCTCTTCGCCAAGAGAAGTTCCTCTCTGTCTCATCTGTTAAGGGCTATAGGGCCGCCTTAGACCTAGTCCTACGCCTGAGAGGCGTGGATATCTCCTCCTCGCTGGGGATATCATTGCTGATAAACAGCTTTGGAAGGTCTTGCCCTCTCAGGGAACTCAGGCCCCCTGCATGGGATGTGACTCTCGTACTCAGGAGCCTGAGTCGTGCACCATACAAGCCTGTATGAAAGTCATCAGACGGGGATCTGACCCTCAAGACTGTTTTCTTGCTTGCCCTGGCATCAGCGAAGAGAGTAGGCGAACTGCACGGACTTTCCTTCAATGTGAAACAATCGAGGGGATTGGGATCAGTAACGCTCAATTCATTCCCGGATTTCTTAGCGAAGACTCAGAATCCATCAGTCCCTGATGCCAGATTTGAGTCCTTTATGATCCCCTCCTTAGAGGACTTTGCAGGTGATGATCCAGACAAGATGTTAGTGTGTCCTGTTAGAGTGCCGTGGTGCTATTTGAAGAGAATGTGCCATCTCCGGCCTGAGTGTCAACGACTCTTCGTTAGCGCTGGCTTGACCAAGAATGAGATGTCCAGGAACAGTATCTCTTTCTGGCTTCGTGAGATAATCAAATGGGCGTGCTCTGTGTCAGGCGAGGAGGACTCCAGTACGTTCTGGGCAAGAGCTCACGAGGTCAAGGGCATTGGTCCATCCCTCGTGTTCAGGAAGAATCTGTAACTACACACTTGTGACCAAGCTAGCCTGTAGTATCTTGAGTATGTTGTTCATACACTGATTATAGATAGTTAGTACAAGTAGTTTATAATAAATATTTGTTCCTTATATCAGTATAGGGCCACTATGATACAAGACCCACTGATTATATGTGCCACAACGAATTGCTCAGTCCACTTTTTGCCAGTGGGTGCAGACCATACTACCTGCCATAAACATAGCCCTTGTAGGAATAAAGGGGAATATGGTTGGTCGCCAGACATGTGTGAAGTTTGTAACATGCTCTTGGAAACAAGTTTTAAGAATGAAACAGCTCGCTTTAAGCTGTCTCTTGGATCCTAGGTTTCAGTAAAGGTACGGAAGTAGCAGACTACATCTTCCGGCAAAACTCCGGCAGAGTATATTTCCCTCCATTTTCGAGCAGAACCCATGTTTGGGCCAAAACCAAAAGCATTGGCTCCTAGTACCTCCCAGGTCAACCCTTCTGATGTAGAAGAGGATTCATAACTTGGGGGTGATGTCGCTTTTACCAAACAGGAAGTAGATATTGCCACTGAAACTGCCCTGCTGAACCCGGAAAGACTAGGGACACAGCCTTCAGCTGTACATGAGTGAGATACCTCAAAAGGAAATCCGTCTCCCATGCAGCTATCATTTACTGAAGGGATCCTACTAGGATCCACCTAACCCTGTCTGAAGCATCCATATCTTCTGAGGGGTATGGCGAGTCATCCAGGAGTTCTATTCTTTGATTGCCGGGCAGTTACAGTACAGCTGCCTGGGCAAAATCAGTTTACGCAGGCTCCCTTAAAAGGTAAATAACGCTTTTTGCATTTGCTGACTTCCACGAGGAAATTCCACAAGGAAATTATGAACAGTATCAAGGATATCCTTGCTATTGAGAGTCAATACAGTAAGACCCCCCTGTATTCGCAGTCTCACGATTCGCGGACTCACCCATTCGCAGATTTCTCTATTATTCATTATTCACAGAAAATTCGCCCAATCGCGGTATTTTTCACAGAAAAATTCACTAATTACTGTATTTTCATATACAGGCAGTCCCCGGTTTACGACAGGTCCGGCTTATGATGCTCCGAGGTTACGACGCTTTTCAAATATATTCATCAGAAATTATTTCCCAGTTTACGACGTATGTTCCAGGTTTACGACGCGTTGTACTCCATCCTGACAGAAGAAATATGACTCCAAAACGGCAAAATAATCAAAATTTGGAGTTTTTTTTATGAGAAACTCTATAAAAATGCAGTATACACCGTTTTCAATACACCCAAAGCATTAAAAGTAAGGTTTTCATGGGATTTTCGACGATTTTTCGGATTACGACGATTTTCAGTTTACGATGATTTTCGGTTTATGACGCGGCGTAAAAACGGAACTCCCATCGTAAACCGGGGACTGCCTGTAATTTTAATGACTAAAAGCACATTTTGTGATAAAACTATTAAGAATACTCAGGTACCCAGGTAGTGCTCGAGTTAAGATAATTCGCCCTACGATAATTCGATTTTGAGATGGGGTAAGCAGTTAATACCAATACGACAATATTTTTAGAATATTTTTAAATTTCGCGCCGGTGCAGGCAGCAACTTACAATCAGGCAGCGAGAGAGACCAAATTACAATAGACTAACTTTTTTTCCTCCATCTCTTTATACCATCTTGCAGTTAACCCTTAAACGCCGAGCCTCTATTTACAAAAACGTCTCCCGTATGCCGGCGCCGTTCAGTGTGTTAGCGCCAAAGCGGAAAAAAAGTTTTTTTCAAAAAATCACAGCACGCTTAGTTTTTAAGATTAAGAGTTCATTTTTGGCTCCTTTTTTTTTGTCATTGCCTGAGGTTTAGTATGCAACCATCAGAAATGAAAAAATATCATTATCATATATAAATATTAGAATATATGACAGCGAAAAAAAAAACTTTTATAATTGTATACAAATCGCGCTGTAAGCACAACGGTTAAAGCTAATGAGTTAATTTTTTTTAGTTGTAATGTACACTAAATTGCGATGATTTTGGTATATAATAAATTGTAAAACGATCAAAGCAACACAGAGAAAATATTATCACAAAATGATGCATGAATTCGTAACGCACGGACGTAAAAAAATGTTTTTTTCAAAAATTCACCATAAATCGAAATATTGTGCTAGAGACTTCCCGTTTGTTGAAAAATGAAGCTAATTGATTGAATATTACTAGACTGTAAGTGTTTTAGCTATTAATTGCAGTTTTCGACCATTTCGGTCGAGTTAAAGTTGACCGAAAGTCGAATTTTTCTATTTATCATGATTTATATGAAAATATTTCAAAACTGATAAAAGCTACAACTATGAGTTATTTTCTGTTGTATTGTACATGAAATTGCGCACATTTTCATATATAAAACTTTATGTAACAACTAATATAAAACGGTGCAAATATTACGACAACGAGACGAAAGAATTTCTGAGATGTTCGGCCGAGTTACCGCTCAGACGTAAGGAAAATGTTTTTTTCAAAAATTCACCATAAATTGAAATATTGTGCTAGAGACTTCCAATTTATTGCAAAATGAAGGTAAACGATTGAATATTACTAGAATGTAAGAGCTTTAGCTTACAATTGGGTTTTTTTACCATTTCAGTCGAGTTAAAGTTGACTAAAGGTTGAAATTTTGGCAGTTATCGTGATTTATGTGAAAATATTTCAAAACTGATAAAAGCTACAACCATGAGCTATCTTCTGTTGTATTCTACATGAAATTGCACACATTTTCATATATAAAAGTTTATGTAACGACTAATGTAAAACGATGCAAACATTACGACAACATGATTAAAGAATTTCTGAGATGTTCGGCCGAAAGTTACCGTATACCGACGTAAGGAAAAAGTTTTTTCAGAAGTTCACCATAAATTGAAATATTGTGCTAGAGACTTCCAGTTTGTTGCAAAATGAAGGTACATGATTGAATATTACTAGAATGTAAGAGTTTTAGCTTATAATTGCGTTTTTTTACCATTTCGGTCGAGTTAAAGTTAACCAAGCTTGAAATTTTGGCAGTTATCGTGATTTATATGAAAATATTTCAAAACTGATAAAAGCTACAACCATGAGTTATTTTCTGTTGTATTGTACATGAAATTTGCACATTTTCATATATAAAACTTTATGTAACGACTAATATAAAACAGTGCAAACATTACGACAACGTGATTTTAAAGAATTTCTGGCGCTGGACGTAAGGAAAAAGTTTTTTCAAAATTCACCATAAATCGAAATATTGTGCTAGAGACTTCCAATTGGTTGCAAAATGAAGTTAAATGATTGAATATTACTAGAATGTAAGAGTTTTAGCTTACAACTGCGTTTTTTACCATTTCGGTCGAAGTCAAAGTTGACCAAAGGTTGAAATTTTGGCAGTTATCGTGATTTATATGAAAATATTTCAAAACTGATAAAAGCTACAACCATGAGTTATTTTCTGTTGTATTGTACATGAAATTGCACACATTTTCATATATAAAACTTTATGTAACGGCTAATATAGAACAGTGCAAAAATTACGAGAAAATGACGAAAAGAATTTCTGAAATTTTCGGCCGAGTTATCACGCTGGCTTAAGAAAAAGTTTTTTCAAAATTCACCATAAATCGAAATATTGTGCTAGAGACTTCCAGTTTGTTGCAAAATGAAGGTACATGATTGAATATTACTAGAATGTAAGAGTTTTAGCTTACAATTGCGTTTTTCTACCATTTCGGTCGAGTCAAAGTTGACCGAAGGTTGAAATTTTTTGTAGTGGATGTACGGTACGTCCACTCGGCACCCAGCAGACAATTTTAGTCGACGTATGATACATCCAGTAGGCGTTTAAGGGTTAAAAAAGTAAAAGAGATAAATAAAAGTATTGTTAGTAATGTTATACTCTTGCATAAATGCATACAGCCATAAACAACCAAGCAAAAACTTGTTTTGCTTATAACCGAATCAGATAGCAACAGACGTTTTGCTTGTATTTCATCCATCGTACGGTAGTAAACAGGTACCGTAGTTGTGTTACAAATGACGTTAAGTAGAACAGGACTGATATATTTTTACATTAGAGTGAACCCCCCGTATTCTTGGGGGATGCGTCCCACACACCCCCGCGAATAGGTCAAATCCGCGAATGCTTAAAACCCCTTTAAAAACACTTAGAACTGCCCATTTTGATAGCTTAAACCAAGAAAAACCTTGTAAAAATGCTTATACCTGCGTATTTTAATAGTTTTATCACAAAAAGTGCATTTATTCATGAAAATTATATGAAAATACAGTAATTAGTGAATATTACTCAGTGAAAAATACCACAAATGGCCGAATTTTCCGCAAAAAATGGCTAGACATGTTCCACAGAGAAACCCGCGAATGCGTGAGTCCGCGAACCATGAGAACGCAAATACGGGGGTTTACTGTACAGTATACCCTTATTTGCTATGGATAAAAGATCGTCAAGGAAATATACTGCTAAATTTAAGCTGCAAGTTGTAGCTGAAGCTGAGAAAACAATGTTCAAGCTGCTAATGACTAAATTATCGTGCATCGGCAACATGGATGAAACTCGACCATAATTAGAATTGGAGAGAAAGTATTTTAATCAAAACTACTGCGCATGAAAGAACACATTACTGCTGTTTTTACGCCAATAAACGATAAATACATAAAGCTCATATTATGATGAAATCAAGTGAAAATGGCGAACGGAACCTTGATTTTTTTTACACAAAACAAAACATGCCTCAAACGGCCAACGTCATCTATTAATGAAAAAAATAGCTAAATTAATTTCACAACAAGATGTATTTTAAGTTATATTTTGACTTAAAACACTTCATATAATGAAAAATAACCTTGCCCCGTACAAATAAAGTATCTAGAGATTCATTTACGCTTACTAGAAGCAAGAAAAGCACTCTGAACTGAGTTGAATAAAGCTAAATAAACTTACTGCGCAATCGATTTCCAAACCAAAACATTGATCACTATGATTGCAATTTATACAGTAATACAAATCAATACAGTATAAGAATATATACAGTATTATTGGATATAGTGATGCAAAGCATAACATTCTAAAAGATGCATATTCGTCATGGTGGTGTTTGTATCATAGGATATTAATATGTGAATATAGAGTACAGTATGATGTAGGCTAGGCTACCTTACATGTATACAACACACCATAGTGGAGGCTAAGTTCATTCTTGTTTTTAATTCATTTTTTCTTTGTATTGAATTATCATAAGTCACTGCATGAACCTCCAGAATTAGCTGATACTGTATTAATAATTACTGTGCCGTGTATGTATATAGTATACTTTATAGTGTAGGCTAGGTTACCATGTATGTATACAGTACATGGTACTGAATACCCTAGTGTAGGCTAGGCTATATTCGAGATACGTTTTTTCCAACAAACAATGGGTATTTTTAACCTAACCCCATTGTAAGTAGGATAATACCTGTATAAGCATTTTAGAGTTTTTTTTTTGTGTCTGAACTATCAGAATAGGCAGTTCTAAGTGTTTTTAGAAGGGTTTTAAGTATTCCCAGATTTTAGCTATTCGCGGGGGGTTGTGGTATGCATCCCTCGCTGATACTGGGGTTTACTGTAGATCAGAGATGTTATCCATGATTCCAAACAGGAATTCTGGTCAGTCCTGGATGCTTAATTAAATATAAGATGTAAGAAATTCTCAGCCTTTAAACAAAAGAATAAAATAGTTGCACAGCCTGCCTGGGCAGGGTCTGGGTTTAGAGCTCCGACTGGTAGCAACAATAACGCTAGTTTGGGCTAAGAAACTTCAAATCAAAGGATAGTAGGGGCTCCAGTAACTGCCCCTGATGATACTGATAACCTTTTTTGCAACGCCTCGATGTGTATCTTCTTTCCTGATGGTAAATACCTTATTAATGAAAGGAAAACCATGATTGAAGTTGAACATGTAAAATTTCGGGACAGAGCAGCATTTCCTAACACTGAATGGCGCTTAGTCCCTCCTTCAGTAGGCATTGAGAAACCACCGAAGGACACGGATATCCTGCCTACAAATAATAGCATTGAAAACCATAGAAAAGACTTTTTATCAGGTCAGTGGAAAATGAAGTTTTACATCTATTTTAGATAAAACCCAATATGCTCACTGGGTAGCCCCAGCTTTCTGTCCCTTCACTTTCAAAACATTCATGTGAAGGCAAATTTTCAGTTTTGTGGTATCTGGGAAACAAGAGCCAGTGGCAGAATTAAAGTCATCTGTCTCCATCATCCTGGTGTCTGATAATTCTACTAAGAAATGGACAACACTGGTCCTTCATTTTGATAAGAAAAGGCTCCCTCTAGACATGGCTACTCAGTAGTTTGGGAACCCTATGAGAACAGTCTCAGAGGAGACAGCCTTAGCTGAATTTCATGCTGTGTTCCACCTCCCCAATATCATAACCTTTACTAGTATTCTGGAAGTTTCTATTAGAAGGCTTCCAGAATCCTCTAGAACAATGTTTGCTGCTGTAGCCAAAACATTTATGCAGACCCTATGGTGAGCACTATGATTTTCTAGTGTCGCATAAAGGCTAGAAGGGAAACATGGGCGGACTCTATGTGTCATTCCCCAGAGTATCTTCCTTATTACGTTCTAACTTCTTCTGTAAGGACCCTTTTAAGGAGCCTGTTGTGGCTCAACTCAATTAACAAGCCAGACAACAGAGGTGTACAATATATACTCACCTTGGAAAGAGTCATACAAGCCTCTAGTTGCCCCTAAAGGATCCTTCCAACAACAACAGAAGGGACAACAGCAGCAAGAGCATCCCTTTCAAAGCGAGCAAAGACACTCATACCGGGAAAGGAAGAGCAACTCCTGGAATGCCTATTAAAGGCAAGGGAAAAGGTGGAGCCCAATAAGAATGATATGGTTGGGAGTTGTCTTCTATAGCATCACATGCAATGGAAGTCCTCTCCTTGGGGACAATATTATCCTAAATGGGCTAGGGTGGAAATGGTCTCATCTCCCCCCCCCCCCCCTTTAAGGAGGTTTTCAAAGAACCAGACCCCTCTTTGGAAGATTACATGCAGAAGACCCTTTTAAAAGGAGCCATAGAGAAACATACGTAAATTTGCCACCAAGCACGTCTCTTCAGTGTCCCCAAGAAGGATTCCTCCAAATGGAGGGTGATCCTCGACCTATCAAAATTGAACAAACACAATGTTTACCACAGTTTCCTGATGACTACTGTTGCCCAAGTACGTTAAATCGTTCCCCATGGCTGGTGCCACATGCCAACTATTCCTTGCATAAACAATCCCTATTGTTTTTCACTGGATACCAGCTGGTGCTAGATTTTATCTGACATCATTCGCAGGGATAAGGGAGAAAGCGGGCAGCGACCTGACCTCAACCCCCTGACGTATTTAGTTTTCTTCCAGCCTAGGGTTAACTAAAAGAGGGGTGGCTAGAAGTGGGTAGTAAATGTTAAGACCACAGATTTGTTAGCTATGAAAAATACAAATTAATTTTAAAATTTGTCATTTGTTCATATGCTGAACAAACCTGGGTCTTAACATTAGGATAGACTCATCTGTGGTGGAAGGTAAGAGAATCCTGAATCGACTGGAGGTTCAGCACACCTGGTCACACTTCCTGAATAAGAGAATTCAAAGGAAGGAAACCCAAGCCTCTGACTTGCTAGATAGAAAGGTATCTAATGGTCAGATTACTGGGCTAAAATACAATACAGAGATTCATTGCATAGGAGGAAGTTAAATATCTATATCTGTTCGGGTAACAAACTAAGGTAGCCACGCAGTCTTGTTTGTTATTATTCCTCTCTCCTTGCTAGGGAGAGGATGGCCTCACTACTGACAGGTTATATTCGTGTAGAATATTAATAACTCTAACAGTGAGGTTGATCATTCGCCTGCATCCAGCCAGTTTCAGATTATGATGGATCAACTTTCTCAGTGCTTGCTGGTAGAGAATGAAGGGAAAATGGAGAAGAAAAAAGACCAGTCATCCCAGTCATTCTCACCTTCATACCATCATCTTAGGTTAGATACAAGGTGTCCCACAGGGGGCACTGGATGAGTTATGCAATTGATTCCCATGCGGCCGTGGGAGTGATCTGCACGGCCGCGGGCGTGATTCGGACAGCCTGGGACGTGATTTGGGCGACAGGTTATGTGACTCAGATGACCGTGGACAGAAAAATTCTCTAATAGGTGAATCTGTGGATCCTGAACAGCAAATAGTTGGGTCGACTGTATTTTCATATCATGATTATCCGAAAACTAATTTTTATTTTTGTGTGTGTGGTAAGAGAGAGAGAGAGAGAGAGAGAGAGAGAGAGAGAGACAATTTTACTGCAGACTGGCTAGGAGTTTTATCCTGTGCAGACAAGGTGGTTCCTGAGGGATCGCAAGAATTGGCTGCTCTCTTTGCCTTAGGCGTGTTGAAGAAGAGGGAGCAGGGATGTTCGTTTGTCACCAAAGGAGTCACTCCTTCTCAGAAATCGTCTCTGCTCTTCGCCCTGTTGGACCGAGATAGTCTGTTTTCCAGGGTTATTTGGAGCTTGCAGCTTCAGAGCTTCAGAAGAAGACTACCCAGGACTTGCTAACGCAGTCCACTAAACGCCCAAAGCAGCCAATTCGGACACCTGCAACACCCATTAGTGTAAGGGTGGCCTTTCCTTTGCAGCAGCAACCTTTTTGTGGCAGCAGAGCAGGGTATCAGTTCGCACGGTCATCAAGTCATCTACCGACCCTCTTCCAGCAAGTGAGGATCTGGTCCTCCATGTGCCAGTGGGAGCAAGACTTCTCCATTTTTGGAGGAAATGTGAAGTCCAGAGTGCAGAACCATGGGTGATAGAAGTTTTGAGAGAGGGGTACTCAATCCCATTCAACGCAAAGCCCCATTGGCATCGGTGCCCATCAACTTGACAGCCTTCTCCATAGGCTCACAGATATTTTTGGCCCTGTCAAAGGAGGTTATCTGACAGCTCAAAAAAGGACCTATAGAAGTTGTGAAAGACGTGAACTCGATCGGGTTTTACAACCACCTCTTCATCGTACCCAAGTCATCAGGAGGGTGGAGACCTGTCCTGGACTTTGTGCTCTGAATTTTTTTTCATAAATACCATAAAATTCAGGATGGAACCAATCATTCGGTGCTGTCCTCCTTTCATCAAGGAGATTGGATGGTTACGATAGACGTGGAGGACGCATATTTTCACGTTCCAGTCCACCCGGAATCCAGAAAGTACTGTACTTGAGATTCATGTTCCAGGGCAGAATCTACCAGTTTTGAGCCCTCTGTGTTGGCCTTTCAACAACCCCACAAGTCTTCACCAGGGTTCTTACCCCAATAACAAAGAGGCTACATTTGATGGCCATCAATATATGCCGGCATCTCGACGACTGGCTCCTACGCTCCCTGTCGAGAAACCGTTGCACAGAGGACTTACATAAGACTCTCTCCCTTGTCCAGGATCTGGGCCTTCTGATCAACTCCTCCAAGTCACAGGTAGTCCCAGCTCAGTCAATCTTCTATTTAGGGATGATGATCGACTCTCAGAGTTTTCGGGCTTTTCCGTCACAGAGAAGAAGAATTTCCTGTTTGCAGACGATTTAGAAATTTCTTGTTCTACCTTCCTGCTCACCCAAAGAGTGGTTGGGCCTTTTGGGCACTCTTTCATCCAGAGAGAAGTTTGTGCCATTAGGGAGACTGCACTTGAGATCCCTGCAGTTTTTCCTAAAGGCCAGCTGGCATAGGAAGACATCTCCAGGCTCATTTGTCTTCCCCATTACTCCCGAATTCAAGGAAGACCTTCGGTGGTGGCTGGGAGAAGAAAGATTTCTGGTAGGGAAGTCTTTATTCCCTCTGAACCCAAGCCTAACCATGTTCTCAGATGCTTCAGACCTTGGATGGGGAGCTCATTTACAGGACTTGGAAGTTGCAGGGATGTGGTCGCAAGAAGAAAGATTGCTCCACATTAATGTAAAGGAGCTGAAAGCGATAAACCTGGCTCTTAGCATTTTGCTTCGGTGACACAAAACAGAATAATTGCACTCCACTCAGACAACATGATGGCGCTGGGTTACATAAGGAACCAGGGAGGCACGCACTCTTTCTCTCTTTGCCAGGCAGCCAGAGATCTTCTCATTTGGGCCCAGAACAACTGTACTCGGATCGTCACCCGCTTCATTCAGGGCAAGATGAAAGTTCTTGCAGACAAGTTGAGCCGCCGCAAACAGGCCCTACCGACGGAGTGGACGCTGAATCCACAGGTGTGCACTGACCTGTGGAAACGGTGAGGAAGGTATGTTTGCGACATTGAAGAATCATCATCTTCCCCTGTATTGCTTGCCAGTTCCAGACCCTCTGGCTTGGGCAATAGAGACAGTGCTCCAGGACTTGTCCGACCTGGACATATATGCCTTCCCGCCATTCAGTATGGTGAAGGAAGTCATCAACAAGATTTCAATCTCACAGCAACTCGTCATTGACGCTAGCGGCCCCGTTTTGGCCGCAGAGGGAATGGTTCCCGGAGCTTTTAAGCCTCTTAGTAGACTTCCCAAGACTTCTTCCACAGCATGGAAGTCTTCTCAAACAACCTCATTTCCTCCACTATCATCAAGGTTTGTCCACTCTCACTCTGACAGGCTTCAGATTGTTAGGAAGCTTGTCAGAGCGAAAGGATTTTCAAAGGGAGCTACGAAGGCTATTGCTAATTGTAGACGACAATCTTCACCCAATGTCTACCAGGCTAAGTGGTCAGTTTTTCGTGACTGGTGTCACAGACAGAGTATCTTGTCTTCTGACACCATTTTAGCTCAAATAGCCAATTTTTTAATCTTCCTGAAGTCTTCTCGGGGACTAGCGACTTCGACTATTAAAGGCTATAGATCCATGCTCAGTTCTGTCTTTAGGCACAGAGTTTTGGATCTAGCAACAAGTCAGGATCTTAGTGACTTGATTGAATCTTTCGATACTTCGAGGGAACATAGACCGCCTTCTATTCCTTGAGACCTAGACATCATGTTTCATTGGCTCTCAGGGCCTACCTTTGAGCCTCTTCATACATCTTCCTTGAGAGAATTAACAAGGAGGACTCTTTCTGGTTGCTCTAGCGACGGCCAAAAGAGTTAGTGAATTACAGGCCTTGGACAAGCAGTTGGCTTTTCACAAGGTGATGCGGTCTGCATGTTACCCTTGAGTTTCTTGCGAAGAACAAGACCCCAGTCAGTCCTTGGCCCCATTCGTTCTCTATCAAGAACCTTACAGATATCCTGGGACCTACAGACCAGGAGAGAGTTCTCTGTCCAGTCAGAGTCTTAAAATGTTACCTGGAGAGGACTAAGAGCATCAGAGGTTCCTCTTGTAACCTCTGGTGTTCCGTAAGGAACCCATCTCTTTAGTCCAAGAACACATTGTCCTTCTTTCTTAGAGAAGTGGTCTCTGAATCCCACAGGGGAATCAGGAAGAGACCTTACCTTTGTTGAAAGTTAAAGCCCACGAAGTCCAGGCAGTCGCCACTTCACTGGCTTTTAAACGCAAACTGTCACTGTCGGCTATACTTCAATCTATGTACTGAAAGTGCAGATCTGTGTTTGCCTCTCATTATTCTTGTGATGTAGAAACCACATATGAAAACTGCAGTACATTAGGACCGTTCTCCGTGGCTGGCTTGGTACTGGGAGAGGAAGGGTAGGGGCATGTCTCCCTCGTCTTAATTTTAGGTGATCAAGTTATGGGAGCCTGGGGGTACTATGTACCGGGAGTACCCACCAGTCATTGTCTCCTTTTGGGCAAAGTACCCACTAAAGTAGAGGTGATTCTCGGTTTTACTGCTGCGCCACTACAGGTTGATGATAAGCACCGACCAGAGGCAGTACCCGTCAGCTGTAGCTCTCTCAACAAGTAAGGTTACAACAAGCATTGTCCAGTGCTGGCTACCTATCTATTTCAAATTCATCTCCATTATTAAGTGTTTTTGAATAGTTACTGGCCATGTATCCCATCTCCTTTCTCTGGGATTCAGCAATGTAATTACTGGATAAGTTACTTATATAAAAATGACATTTTTATAATAAAATAAAGTTTTATATATACTTACCAAGTAATTACATGATCGGAGCCCTCCCCCTCTCCTCTAATGGACGTTATGCATGTAAGCTGCCGTAAAAAGTAGGAACTAATATTATTGCAAGGCAATTCTTGGTAAGTATATATAAAACTATTTTATTATAAAAATGTCATTTTTTATTTTTATGGAAATCGCCATTGAAAATTAGTTATTTTTTAACAAGTTGACAACAGTAGATTAACTCTTAATGAATACAGTATGTGTTAGTTATGGTAAGTACAGGCAGTCCCCGGTTATCAGCGATCTGGTGGTACGGTGCTTGTCTAGTGGCGACGATAACCGGATTTTCGACACTGATCTCCAGTTATCTGCGCGATCCCCACTTATCAGCGCCGATGACTAGGGATCAGCGCTATTATCACCGATTTTTGGTTATCGGTGATTTTCGGTTATCATCATGCTCTCGGGGACAGAACCCCGCTATAACCAGGGACTGCCTGTAATATCGGTAAACAGCTGTTCTCAATTTGGTTTATGTCAGTATTTCTGTTGTTTATACCAGTGTTTTTCAAACAATAAGTGGTTGGTAAATAGAAGAAATAGTATAGTAATGAATTCTTAGATTAAGCCACAAGTTTGATAAGCCTGGTTGAATGTATGAGGATTTGGATTTAACTAACTAAGACAGGCACATGAAGCCTAGCCTAGCATGAAACCAAAAAATCAATTTTTTAAGGTAAATTGTATTTTTCCTAACTATACAAACCTAAGGTCCTTTACATTAGGAATTACTTACAGCACAGATGGAAACGGCTGTTGAACTTTCAGACAAGGTGGTTTGGCAGTTAACTACTGTCCAGTAGGCGGGAGTCCCGCCTGCCTGGATGTAAACATTCCCATTTGCCTTTCAGCCCGGGTGTCAGATTGAGGGGTGGCATGAGGTGGGCGTGAAAATGTAATGTAAAGGATCTCAGGTTTGTATAATTATGAAAAATACAATTTACTTTAAAAAACTGTGTTTAACACATACAACTTACCTGTTAGTTACATATAGCTTTAGTCTTTGACGTCACGGCAAAATTTCAAAACGCGCGGCAGCGCCAGTCCGAATATCGGGTGATCGCCCTTACCTGCCCTCTGTCGGGTACTAGGAACTATTCCAACATGCTTCAGAATAATTTTGCCGTCCACGCCGCGACATTGTTGTCGGTACTCGAGCGAAATTTCATTGTATCTGCCTACATCGAGCTGTTTTCACTTGGTGAAGTACTCTCTTGTTGGTTTGCGGCTTTGCCAGTTATTTGTCACCTATTTAGTCAGGTTTTCTGATAATTATGTCAGATTCTGGGTCTTATACCTTTAGGGTATGCAGCAAAGGCTGTAAGACGAGGTTGGTCAAGGCTAGTCTTGATCCTCATTCAATTTGTGTGGCTTGTAGAGGTCAGGAATGTTCATATGAGAGGAAGTGTGATGAATGTGTCAGTATGACTGAAAAGATTGGAAGGCTCTATCTAAGTATGTAAAGAAGCTTGAGAAAGATAGAGCCAGGAAAGCTTTAGCTAGAAGTTCTTCTTCTCTCTCTCAGAAACCGAATCTCCCTTAGCTATGCAGGAAACTTCTATTAATATCCCCGTGGCTACTAATATTCCTATTCCTGACTCTGATATCCCTGAACCCGTTACGTGTCTGAGTATCAAGTCCAGATGGACGCCAGATTTAACCTTATTGTGGGCGCCATGGAGGATATTGGCGTTAACGTGAAATCCCTTCATGAGCGTATGGATTCTTTCCAAGATATTGTGAATAATTTAAGTGCAGTGCAAAGTGTTAGTGTGGTGGAGGAGGTGGTTGCTCGGCCTACTCGTTCTCCTAGACCTAAGCCTCTGTCAAGCTCCCTGCTCCTGGGAGAAGACATGCTGAAAGTCCAAGGGAGGCGAGTGGGGTCTGCTCACGAGCAGCCGCCCCTCGAACAGTCCTGTTGTTTCCCAGGCTGTTTCAGAGCGCCGTTGGAAAGGCGACTCAAGGAAGTGTCTTTCTTCAAGCTCCAGTGATTTCGCCTGCAGAGGCTGGAGATTTCCCGACGAGTCTAGACCATTGAAGAGGTCCAGGAATCTTTCGCCTTCAGCGGTTCAGAAGAAGAAGCCATTTCGCTTATCACAGCCTTCCTGTAGTTTTTGGGAGAGTCCGGAGAGATTTTCGTCGTCAGAAGAATCTTCTCCCAGGCGCAAGGCTCATGTGCGCAAGAGGTATAAGACTTCCCATTCGGTATTGCCCAGCGTTCCCGGTGTTTCTCCTTTGGTTTCACGTAAGCCTATTGTGGCTTCTGCGCCTCTTCCTCATCACGATCCTGGCTCTACTGATCATCGTTCCCCAGTTGGATCCTCGTCTACTCATGACTTTCTTCGAGCGATGCACAAGAAAATTGGAAGCATTCTTGGCGGGCTCGGAAGGCCTGGTTCTTCTCCAGCAAAGCCTTCTGAAGTGTATTTGATGCCTCCTCCTCCTTCGTCTCGAGCTCTCGGAGCGCCCAGCACGAAAGCTCCTCCTCGATCTGTGTCTCTTGATCCTCCTTTGGTTCAGGCTCAGGATCAGGCTCGCACGCCTAGTCAGGCTCAGGCGCTCTCCTCAAGATTTAGCGCTCTCTCAGGCTCAGCGCCTCAGGTAGCGCCAGGTGAGGCGCCATCCCAGGCTCCTTTTGTGGCGCCAGTTCAGGCTCCTCTTGTGGCGCAGGCTCCTCTTGTGGCGCCAGTTCAGGCTCCTCTTGTGGCGCCTACTCAGGCTCAGGCTCCTCCTCAAGCTCTTATTCAGGCTCCTACCTCCTCCTTCACAGGATGTGTGTGTGCAAGCGGAAGGTTTTTCTCCTATTTCGTCTGAGGAAGAAGTTGTGGAAGAGTTTCCTGTAGACGAACCAGACTCCTCTCGCTCGGATTATAAGAAGCTTCTTCGCTTCTTTATTGATAATTTTCCTGAGGATTTTGCACCTGCATGCCCGGCTTCCCCTCTCTCTCAGTACGCAAGAGACCAAGCCTCCTACCTCTTCCTTTATGAAGTTAGTGCTTTCTATTTCAGCTAAGAAGGCATTAAAGAAAATGAACTCCTGGTTGGAAGACAAGCGTGATCAGGGGAAAACCACTCTGCTTCCCTCCTTCCAAGCTTTCTACTAAGACGAAGGCTTGCTACGACACTGGGGAAGTTTTCTCTGGGAGCTTCTGCCTCCTCTCAGGAGACTTCTCCAGTCTCGTTGATTCTACTCATCGTTCTGCGATGAACTCGGCTCGGATTTTCTTCTCTCCTTCAGAGTTGGACCACCTTTTGAAGAACGTTTTCCGAGTTTTGGAAGTCATCAGTTTTATGGACTGGACTATTGGCGCTTTGGGTAGGAAGGTAAAGTCTTTTGGTCTTTCCAAGCGCATTTCGATGATTTCTCTTCTGTTATGTCCTGCTTAGATAAAGGGATTCGTGACGGTGCGTCTGAGTTAGCCTCCAAATTCACGTTAGAGTTCTTAAGAAGCGACAACTTTGGTGCTCTTTTGTCGCTCGTGGAGTTTCTAGGACTCAAAGATCGGCTCTTCTTTTCGCACCTCTGGATAAGAAGTACCTTTTCCCTCAAGAACTTGTGGCCAAGTGTCGAAATCCCTTACTCAGAAGTCCACACAGGACCTTTTGGCGCAATCCTCTGAAACCAAAAGCTCCTCAACCTTCTCTGCCAGCGCAAACTCGTCCCTCTAGTTAATCAAAATAGGCCCTTTCGTGGCAGGCCCTCACCCGTACAGGATCTAGTTTCCGGGCAAAGCAAGATTTGTCTCCAGGGCTATCAAACCCTCAATTAAAAAGTGATCTGCATGTCCTCCATGCACTTGTAGGAGCCAGACTTCAGCAGTTCTGGCAAATTTGGGAGGAGATCGGAGCGGACCAGTGGACCACGTCCGTGCTAAAGGAAGGATATTCTATCCCCTTCCTCAAGAGGCCCCTCTTGCAACAGAACCTTTAGCTTTGACAGCATATTCCAGCAACTTAGAGAAATGCTCGGTTCTGAGTGCGAAGTAGACTCCATGCTTTTAAAAGGAGCGATAGAGATCGTGGAAGAAGTCAACTCTCCAGGCTTTTACAACCGCCTTTTCTTGTTCCAAAGGCCTCAGGCGGCTGGAGACCAGTCCTGGACGTGAGTTCTCTCAACCTTTTCGTGGAGAAAACCAGTTTCTCGATGGAGACGACGCAATCCGTCCTCAATTCTCTTCGTCCGGGATTGGATGGTCTCAATAGATCTGCAGGACGCTTTTTACTTTCACATTCCGATCCATCCCCGCGCCCAGGAAGTTTCTTCGCCGTTTTCCAGGAGAAGACTTATCAGTTCAGGACTCTGTGCTTCGGTCTGTCCACAGCCCCTCAAGTATTCACAAGAGTTATGTCCACTGTTGCCAAAGCTTTTCATCTCAGAGGAATAAAGATCTCTCTCTATCTAGACGATTGGCTCCTTCTGTTCCCAGTCTCAGTCTCAGTGCTTGGAGGATTTGAAAGTAACTCTCGACTTGACACAGAAGCTAGGACTTCTAATCAATTGAAGAAGTCTCACCTATCTCCTCACAATCCAGGATCTATTTAGGAGTGAGACTGAAACAGTTCCTTTTCTGGCTTTTCCGTCAGATCAAAGAATCTCGGACTGTCTCGCGAAAAAGTCCAGAACTTTCTGGATATGGATACCTGTTCCGCAAAGGCTTGGATGAGCCTCCTGGGAACTCTGGCGTCAATAGAAAAGTTTGTCTCCTGGGAGACTTCACATGAGGCCCCTTCAATTCTACCTCAGGGAGCAATGGAACAGGAAAACGCTTCCAGACTCCTTCTCCTTTCCAATCTCGGACCGTATCAAGGAGGATCTAAGGTGGTGGTTAGACCAAGAAAATTAGAGAAAGGTCTCTCTTTTTTCCGTCGAACCCAACCACTAACTGTTTGCAGACTCGTCAGAAGTAGGATGGGGAGCGACGTTGGGGGTAAAAGAAATTTCAGGTTTGTGGAATGCGACAGAAAAGAATGGCACATCAACAAGAAGGAGTTGAAAGCAATCCACCTGAGTCTCGTACACTTCCTACCTTTCGTACAGGGACAAACAGTTCTGGTTCATTCAGACAGCACCACAGCGTTGTCTTATATAAAGAAACAGGGGCAGTCATTCTTACTCCCTCAGCGAGGTAGCAAGAGACCTCCTTTTGTGGGCAGAAAAGCACAAGATTCTGCTCCTAACGAGATTCATTCAGGGAGCCCTCAACGTGAGAGCGGACTCCTTGAGCAGGAAGTACCAGGTTCTGTCCACAGAGTGGATTTTGCACGAAGAAGTGTGCAAGTCGCTGTGGAGACTTTGGGGTCAACCTCTGGTAGACCTGTTCGCGACGAACAAGTCGAACAGGCTCCCAATCTTCTGCTCTCCTGTCCCGGACCAAGCAGCCTTCCAGACGGACGCAATGCTACTGAATTGGTCGGGTCTGGACCTTTACGCCTTCCCGCCGTTCAAGATGTTAGGTGCGGTGTTGAGGAAATTTCAGCACCACTCCAACACCAGGATGACGTTGATAGCCCCTTCTGGCCTTCCAGGGATTGGTTCCCAGTTCTCATGGATCTCTTGATCGACTTCCCGAGGAGCCTTCCAAACAGAGTAGATTTACTCAGACAGCCCCACTTCAGGAGATTTCACGAAAACCTGTCAAGTCTGCGGCTAACTGCGTTCAGACTATCGAACGTCTACTCAGAAGCAAAGGATTTTCGAAGAAAGCGGCTCAATCCATCGCTAGAGCCAGAAGACCATCTTTGATCAAGGTCTATGAGTCCAAGTGGAATATGTTTCGTTCATGGTGCAAAGATCATGACATTTCCTCTTCCAGAACCTCGGTGACGCAGATTGCGGATTTTCTTTTGTTCCTCGGGAATAAGAACCTTTCTGTATCCACACTTAAAGGTTATCGTAGCATGCTGGCTACTGTTTTTCGTCACAGAGGTTTGGATATCTCTAATAACCAAGATATAACGGACCTTATTAAATCCTTCAGTACCTCTAAGAGGTCAGATGCTAAAGTTGTTTCGTGGAATCTTGATGTAGTCCTGAAGTGGCTTATGTCTGAGAAATTTGAACCTATGGATTCTGCTTCTTTAAGAGATCTTACGAGGAAAACCCTCTTTTTAGTTTTGTTAGCTACAGCTAAGAGAATCAGTGAGATCCACGCCTTGGATAAGAGAGTAGGATTCTCTGCTTCAAAAGCAATTTGTTCTTTCAAACTGTTTTTTATGGCCAAGAAGAGACCCCTTCGCACCCGTGGCCTCGCTCTTTTGAGATTCGAGTCTGTCGGAATTGGTAGGTAAGGAGCAGGAGAGGTTCCTCTGCCCAGTCAGAGCCTTGAAATATTATTTATGAAGGACTAAAGATATTAGGGGTCCTTCAGATTCCTTATGGTGTTCGGTCAGGAACCCTCTTAGACCAATGTCCAAGAATGCCATGTCCTTTTTATTAGAGATCTGATTTCTGAAGCTCACTCCAATATTTCAGAGAATGATTTGAAAATGTGTAAAGTGAAGGCTCACGAAGTGAGGGCTATCTCTACTTCTCTCGCTTATAAAAGGAACCTCTCCTTCAAGATATTGTGCAAGCAACCTACTGGAGGTGTAAGTCTGTATTTGCTTTGCATTATCTCTCGCAAGTGCAGACAGTGTTTGATGAGTGCAGCACGTTAGGGCCCTTTGTTGTATCTGGCACGGTAATGGGTAAAGGGGTAAAGGAGGATTAACCTACCTTTACTTACTTGTTTTTTGGAGTGTGAAGGTTTTTTACGGTTGTCTGTGAGGGTAAGTGTTGGTTAGTTTTACCCCACAGTTGGTTTTGGTTTTTATGGTTATACTTTTTCTTTGGTGTTGGGTGACCCCTTTTGTAATTCATGATGTTTGTGCTGCGCCCTGAGCAGGGGCATACTTGTGGTATTGTCACGGCCATGTCCTAGGTGACTGATACCCAGCTTAAGCAATCTGCGACCAGGTCATTATACCCCGCGGTTGCTCTGAGGATAGCAGGTTACTGAGGCAGTAACTGTGGAATCAGCTACCTTAGCAGGTGAGGAACTAAGAAATTTTCTACATTAATAACCTTAATGTTTCCAACAACTCTTTTTAGCTGTCATTGCCCCACCTCCTAAAGGTGTCAATCAGCTATATGTAACTAACAGGTAAGTTGTATGTGTTAAAATGACATTTTTATTCTAAAATAATGTTTAACACATACTTACCTGTTAGTTACATATACGAAAGCCCACCCTCCTCCCCACGGGGACAGGTAGGCAAATTATTCTGAAGCATGTTTGAATAGTTCCTAGTACCCGACAGAGGGCAGGTAAGGGCGATCACCCGATATTCGGACTGGCGCTGCTGCCGCGTTTTGAAATTTTTGCCGTGACGTCAAAGACTAAAGCTATATGTAACTAACAGGTAAGTATGTGTTAAACATTATTTTAGAATAAAAATGTCATATTTGTCCCAACACGACATACAAACCATCGGTCCTTTACATTAGGAAGACTCACTGGTTGGGGGGAGGAATCTGAGTTAGTCTCTAGAACTGACTGGAGTTCACCACACCTTGTGTTCCCTTCCTGGTCGACACAGTGAGGAAGGGAAACCTGCCTCTGACAAATTGATCAGGTTGTAGGAAACGAGAGATCAATTGTCAGTTTCTGGACCTTTCCGTATGAATGAGGAAGATGTCATTTCATACAAAATAGGCTAGGGTGAACCATAAAAGTCGGCAACAGTAAGGCAAATATCAGTACAGTATCAGGTTTGTCTTACTGTCGTGGTCTCCTTTCTTCCCTTGCTAGAGGAGGAGCGGGTTTGCTGCTATGATCCTGAAAGGAAGTAGAATGGAAGCTCAAAGTGTAGGCTTACCTGCATCAACCACCAGATCCAGTATGTAACAGCTCGAATCTGCGCTCTGTCCGCCGGAAGAGAGCCAGGGTGGTGAGAAGAAGGAGAGACCAGTCACTCTCACACTCAGTCTTGCATCCACAACTGCACGTCTTAAGTGAGATGCAACCCTGTCCTGTTAGAGGAGCCGGGTAAGCTATACAACTTGTTGAGCAGCCACCACGGGTCCCAAAGAAAAGGTGTCCAAAGACTTGTAGGCAATATCCCGAAGGTAGAAAGAAGTGAAGGTGGGCTGTTGAGAACACACACCCGCTTTCAGTACTTGAGAAACTGACAGGTTCTTCCAGAATCCGAGGGTCGGACCAATGCTCCGGACTTGGTGAGCTCTTGGGTGGGAGGTACTGGTGTCGTCTTCTCCAGCAGCAGAGTACGCTCTCCTAATCATCTCATGAAGCCAGAAAGAAATTGTGTTCTTGGACACCTCTTTCTTGGTGGAGCCAGCACTAACAAAGAGTCATCGACACTCAGGCTGGAGATAGCGAGTTCTCTTCAGACAGCACCGCAGCACTCTAACAGGACACAGTAACATTTCGTCTGGGTCATTACCTACAAAGTCCTCTGGCAGGGGATCATGAAGGACTTGAACCTAGCATCAGGTTCAAGTCCTTCATGATCCCCTGCTAGAGGACTTTGTAGGTAATGACCCAGACGAAATGTTGCTGTGTCCTGTTAGCATCAGGGGCTGATGGGTTCTTAGTCTTTGCTACGAAATCCGGGACGAAATTGAGCGTAACTGATCCCCATCCCCTCAAGTGTTTAACATCAAAGGAAAGTCTGTGAAGTTCTCCCACTCTCTTCGTCATTGCCAGGGCAAACAGGAAAACGGTCTTCGAGGGTCAGATCCCTGTCTGTCGACTCTCCTAAAGGCTCATACGGTGCACAAGTCAGGCTCCTTAGAACGAGAGTCAAAACGTTTCAAAGCCTCTCATCAGTAGAGAAATCTCGAAAGAGGAGTAGATATCTTCTCATTTCAGCCGCAAGACAAGGCCGAGTGCAGCCCTGTAGCCTTTTACAGCAGAAACAGAGAGCAGCTTCTCTCGGTGAAGAAAGACGAGGAAGTCTGCATTCTGCTGAATAGTAGCTCTGACTGGAGAGATACCCTGTCTACAACACCAACAACAGAAGACGGTCCACTTTCCCTGGTACAGGCAGTCCCTGGTTATCAGCGATCTGGTTTTACTATGCTTGTCTAGCAACAAAAATCTGCAATTTTCGGCGCCAAAAATCGCCAATTTCTGCTTACCAGCACCGATAATTGGGCCTTAGCGCTGATACTTACCTAACAGAGGCGCCAATTTTCAGTGGCGAAAATCGCTGAATTTTGGCACCGAAAATCACCAATTTTCGGTTATTGGCGATTTTCAGTTATCATCACGCCGTCAGAATGGAACCCCCGCCGATAACCAGGGACTGCCTGTATACCACTGCAGAGGACTGCTTGAGGTGTCCAGCCATCTGCATTGCTGCGCAGCTTGAAAAGCCTCTTGCTTGCAGGAGATGCTGGATAACCGCCAGCCGTGAAGACACAGGGACTGCACTGCCGGTACTGCTCTATGTGGGGTTGACACAGCAGGTTGGGCCAGGGAGGGATCTCTCTCGGTACCTCGGAAAGAAGAGCTAGCAGGTCGGGATACCAAACAGCCTGAGGCCATTTGGGAGCCACCAGAATCATCCTGAGGTTTGGTGTGATCAACACTTGGCTGATCACCTTGCAAATCAGACAAAACAGAGGAAAGGTGTAGACATCGAGGTTGTCCCACGGGTGTTGGAACGTGTCCTTTGCAACAGCCCATGGGTCCGGCACGACCAAACAGAAGACCTGAAGTTTCCTGTTATGCCGGGTGGCGAACAGATCTATGACTGGACGCCCCCACAGATTGAACGACTTTTCCGCGATGTCTGGGTGAAGGGACCAGTCCATCCTTATTACCTGATTCTGGCAGCTGAGCTTGTCTGCCACTACATTCCTCTTGCCTGGAATGTACCTGGCTGACAGCTCTTACTGAGTGAGCCAGAGCCCACTCATGCACCTGCGTTGTCAACTGATGAAGTGGAAGGGACACCAGGCCTCCTTGCTTGTTGATGTATGCCATTACCGTGGTGTTGACACTCATCAAAACCACAGAGTATCCCATCACTCAATCCTGAAGCATGTCCGGAGGGGGAGTATGCAGGCTTACTCGTATTAAGAGGTTCCTGTCATCCATCCACTAGTCTAGGTCCTTTCTCATCTCCCCTGAGATAGGGAAGAGAAAGGACTGAGGGACTTGAGACTGGGACCAGTACTCCGTCAGTCGCCACTGCAGGGACCGAAGGTGCAGACATCCATGAGGGACTAGCTCCTCCAATGACAACAGGTGACTGATGACAACTTGCCATTGCCGAGCTGGCTGCTCCTGTCGAGACAGGAACAGCTGTGCTGCCTTCCTGAACCTGCTGATACGAGAGTCCAGGGGAAAGACTCTTGCTGCTACCATATCTATCAGCTTGCCCAGGTACTTTATCCTCTGCTTGGGGATGAGATCTGACTTCTCAAGATTTTCTACAATCCCTAGATTGCTGCAAAACTCAAGGAGCTGATCCCTGTCCTGAAGCAACAGGACCAGCCAATCATCGAGATACCTCAACAGACGTATCCCATGCAAATGGGCCCAAGCTGACACTAGGGTGAATACCTGGGGAGCAGTCAAGAGCCCGAAACAGAGTGCCCTGAACTGGAACACCGTCTCCCTGAGGATAAAGCGAAGGTACTTGCAGGAGGACGGATGGATGGGTATTTGGAAATACGCCTCCTTCAGGCCCACCATAGGCATGAAGTCGTCTTCCCCAATGGAGGTGAGCACAGAGCAAGCCGTCGCCATCGTGACCGAATCGGATCAGGGGAGAGAGGTCTATGACTGGTCTCCAGCCCCAGAAGCTTTCTCTTTGAGAAGGAGATGGCTGTAAAAGCCTGGAGACTGGTCCGACATGACTTCCACAGTGCCCTTGCTCAGCATGGCTTGCACCTTTCACTTGAGTGCGAGATGCTTCAGCGAACCAGGAAAGTAGGTAAGGAGACGGACAGGAGAGTTGGTGAGGCTTGAAGGGGAGTAGATATCGCTCCCGAAGGACATCCACTACCCAGGTCTTTGCTCCGTATATCACTGCCACGTTACCCAATGGCTTGATAGGCACCCCCCACCACTGGCAGCAGCTAGAGGAGAACGTAGCCCCTAGCATTTCTCCTTTGCCTTGCCCCCTTTTCCAGACTGGAAAGAGGGCTGAAAGGGACTCGATTGCATGCCCTTTCCTGAGGAAGAAGAAGGCTGGGTGTTCCCACAAGCACCATTCGAAATCTGGGAATTCTTCGGGGCCAAGGAAGTGCTAGCCTGGCCAGAAGGCTGGGCTGCAGTGGAGCGCAAAGATGCAGGGGTCTTGGCCAATGCCTGATGGACAAGGCGGTCGCTGTCTTCAGCCTGACACTTGTCCGCCGCAGCATCTACCAGCTCTCTAGGAAAGAGAGAAGCAGAACCCAGCAATGGTCCGTTCCACAAGGTCATTACCGATTCAGGACCTACAGACCTGGCAAAACGAGAAAGGACAGCGTCCCTTCTCTTTTGCACCAGGTTTACCTACAGGTTTGCCATCTGGTGGGGTAGGTAAGAGATGGCTCTACCTCCAGACTGGCACAGCCTCCCAAAAGCGGAGTCCTCCCCAGGAACAATAGCACCTGAGGAGGCAGCCACTTTGGGTACTGAAGTGCCGCCATGGCCGTGGCCTCCAGGGTCGCTGCTTCTTGCTGCAAAAGGGAGATTACTTCCGAAGTAAGATACTTTAGCGAGAGACCCGGGCCTAGATGCACCAAGTCCGGGTCAACCTGCTCTGGTCAGCAATGCCCTCTCCAAGGGCGTATATAAGCATTTCTGTCAAAGCAGAGGAGAAGGAAGCAGCTTGTCTGTGCAGTTCGATCTAAGTGAATTCTCCTGCCCAGAAACAAGATTATTCACTTGATCGAGGACCCCCTCGGCAAGCGTGGACCACGGCAGCCCCACAGAAACCTTGGGTTCCTTATCAGACCCCAGAAGGATTCGAGGTGCAAAGGACAATCCACAAACGAGGCTGTGGTCCCTTTCCAAGGTCATTGTGATGACGAATCAGTGCAATGACCTTTGCAAAAGTCCTCTATCTTGGGGGTGTCTGTATCCTTGGGGAGAGGACCCTTGAGTCCTTCCAGGGCACGGTCCTCCCAATCTACTCTTAGGTGGGAGGGAGAACCATGGCAGCAGCCCGTTGGATCCTTCTTGCACTAGGCAAGTATACAACCTAGTCGATCCAAGAACCGAGCCAGAATGTACGCCTTTGTAGTCAAACTCTGGGGAGAGGACTCTCCTGAGTTCCTCCTATTCGGCTCGCACCTCCCAGGGAAACCCAGGAGGTTGAGGGGACAGGTGAGGAGGATCAGGCACCCCTGCCAGGCCTGCTGGCGGAACCAACAGGAGGGGCGGGCCAAGAGTGGTCATTAACCCGCGGTGATGATGGCAACCCAGGTCCAGGAGAGCGCTTTAGCCTCGGCAAAGCACTGTCCTGAGGAGAGCGTAGTGGTTCATGCGAACCAAGCTGAGCCAGGCTGATCGCTCGAACGCGATCGGGGACTGGGTGGAGTTGAACACGCGGCTGGCTGGCAAGAACTTGCGCTGTCCACTTGACGGGCCCCAGTCTCCTTCGAGACCGGAACCCTGCTAGAATACTGTACAGAGGACGTCTGTCTCTCCAGATGCTCGGACCCAAGAGACCGAAGCACCAGCCTGGGAACCTGGCTTGGCACCGAAAAAAGTGCCAGCAGGCAGAGCCGAGACACCTGCAGGTCTTGGCTCTTTCTCTCATCCTGTGCCTGAATCGGTACAGTGAGCGGACTCTCTGACACCAGTTCGGGATACCTGAGTCTCCTTAGAGACATGGGTACTTGGAGCGGCTCACGAACGAGTGTCCGACACAGTGCTAGCCTTCGAAGAGGATTTCTTAGGACCGGCAGTGGGTGTGCAAACCGAGGTCTGCATGCCCACGGCTCCCGAAACGCTAGACCCAGGGGTGAGCAACTCGGTTCCCTGAGTCAAAGGTCGGGAAGAGCCAAGAGAGATCCTGCTGCTTCCCCTGTGAAGGGAGGCAGCCCCTTAGAAGTCCCAAGATTGGATTTCTTACGGGGGAGGGGGAAGAGACAGCCTTCATTTTCTTTGACTGCCAAGCCTCGGAAGAAGAAGGGGAGGAGGTAGCAGATGATGACAAAAATGAAGACGAAGACGACAACACCTTCCAAGACCTCTTCTTCGACTTCATCATCTTCAGGATGACGGGCAAGTCCCCCATCTGGGAGGGAGCAGCAGACGTCACAGGAGCAGCTGGGGTGGCCAGGGTTGCGGGAGCAACCTGGGCAGCAGGAACATCGTATACAGGATTGGCAACAGGGGTAGCCAGGGAAGCCAGGAGCAGCGACTGGGGTAGCCAGGGCAGATGGAGCAACAGGACAGTCCGGGAGCCAGGGAAGCCAGGAGCAGTGACTGGGGTGACCGGGATAGCTGGGCAGGTGGGGAAGCCAGGACTGCTTGGGAGCCAACGAAGCCAGGAGCAGCTGGAGCAGGAACCATCAAATGGGTCACTGGGGCACAATGTAGGTCACCATCATCGAGGGTCTGGCCTGGGACAGCGGGGCCACAGTGAAGCCTGGAGGCAGAGGCACTGCTTGCTAGGATGCCGGCATGGTGGTAACCTGGGTCCCCAGGTGAGACTAGATGGTTACCGGCATCTTGGTGAAGGCTGCCATCGTCACAGTGCTGGTGGTAGGGGTAGTGGCAACATGGGTTACTACAGGGGTGGCCACCAGGCGCGACGAGACCCTGCAATGATGGTGTGCCAGACAGACCCAGGGAACGCCAGGTTGCATCTACGTCAGTCGCCTGCTCAGCATGGAGAGCAAACGCCATGCTGGAAGAAAAAGTCGGGTTAGTGGAGGGAGCCTCCCCTCGCTCTGGGGGAAAGCCCCCACCCGGGGGTGGAGAGGAGAGACCCATGAGAGGAGGTCATCCTGATTGTCCTCCATGTTCTTCCATGCCCAACGAAGCGAACGAAGAAGATGAAGGGGTCCTGTCCTGAATGAGAGGCAGCCGAAAGGGGAAGTTTGCTGGGAGAGAGAGAGACAAGGACGAAGGGTTAGCCACCAAGGGAGTCGTCAGGGGGCATATAACCCTCAGACAATGTCTTGGAAGGCTTCCTCCGGTACTGTTTCTTCCCTTCAAACTTCGCCCATTGCTCAGCCGACCAGGAGCAACACTCAGTACAGGTAGAACTTCGGGTACACACATGCCAGCATTTGAATGGAAGCTACTACACTTCTTCCCGCCCACCCCAGGACACACACAGTGGGGGAAGGAGGTCCTACTGTCATGAACTTGCATACTACTCCAAACACACAAATAAGCAGATCCCACCGGAAAAAATAACTCAACGACAGTCAGGGAAGAGAGGAAAGAACACATGTCTGCACCGCACGACGGCTGAAAGCAAATTCGAATTACATCTGGGCAGGCAGGACTCCCGCCTCCTGGACGGTAGTTAACTGCCTAACCAACTTGTGTGAAAGTTCAACGGCCATTTCCAGCTACACTGTAAGTAATTCCTAATGTAAAGGACCAATGGTTTGTATATTGTGTAGGAAGAAAGAAACTTGTACATTAACCCTCTCACGCTCACGGGAGTTCCGATAGTGCTACCCGGTACACGACTTATGCCGTGGAGGGAAAAGTGGGCCTCACGCAGAAAAAGTTTCTTTGTAAAAATCGATACGTCCAAACTATAACTGATATACGCTTCTGGTTTGTTTTATGATGTCGGCAAATGATTGAATTTTTTCTAAAGCAATCAGAAAATCTTTGCAAGGCTTAGAAATAATAAAAAAAAGACGTGATGAACGTGAAATTTTTAAGGAAAATTGTAGATATTTTTTTGAGATAATCATGAAAAATATAATCATGAAAAATATAATAATTAGGTTTGGGGAGTTTATTTTATACGTAAATTGTGTGGAAATGTTTGAACTTTCACATGGAAGCAATCATTTTGCTATAAATGTGTTTGCTAATTAGCTGTTACCAATTAAAAAATGCAAATTTTTTACGGAGTGCAATGTTCAGATTTTCCAACCTACTTATGTTGACATTTCGTATCGTACCTAAATTAGGAATAAAGGTAGAAAAAAAATAAAGGTGGCATTAGAAAGCTGAATAAATTTCCTATAAAACGCACAAAAGAAAGACATGTATTGTTAGAATAAAATTGAGCAATTGTCGTTAGATTACGGACAATCTTTTTTTTTTCTAAGAAAATATACAGCAAAGATTATTTTATAGAAACGTTGATATTTTTACATTTTGCTGTTCAGCACGATAAAAGTACAAAGAATGGCCATTCAAATGACATATAATACATGCACACTGAAATATAATACATGCACATTGAAGTTATTTACAGATGCACAAACAGGCGGGCAAAATATTATCTACGCATGCATAAATTCCAGCCGAACTACGCATTCAATAAAGATGAAAAAATATATATATATATATATATATATATATATATATATATATATATATATATATATATGTGTATATATATATATATATATATATATATATATATATATATATATATATATATATATATATATATATATATATATATATATATATATATATATATATATATATATATATATATATATATATATATATATATATATATATATATATATATATATATATATATATATATATATATATATATATATATATATATATATATATATATATATATATATATATATATATATATATGTATGTATTATATATATATATACGGGGTATAAGAATTTAAGGGGTTCACGGGGGTTCGTTCTTGAGTAACCGAAAATTGTCGTAAGCCGGAAAATCGTCGAAAATCGTCAAAAATCATAAGAAAAACCTTACTTTTAATGCTCTGGGTGCATTGAAAACGATGTAAACTGCATTATTATTGAGTTTTACATCACAAAACCTTCAAATTATGATTATTCTGCCGTTTTTGGGCCATATTTCGTCCGTCGGATCGGCACCACGACAAGTCGTAACCCCGAACATGCGTCGTAGGCGGGAAATAATTTCTGATGAATATATTTGAAAAGCGCCGAACGTCGAAGCCGGAACCGTCGTAAAACGGGACTGCCTGTATATATGTATATATATATATATATATATATATATATATATATATATATATATATATATATATATATATATATATATATATATTATATACACTATATATATATGGTGACATTTTTCGTAATTACTCGGTAGTAAATAATTCTAGAAAAAAGTGAAAACTGTGTTGGAAAGCTGAATAAATTTCCTGTATATATATTACCTAAAATCAATAGGTGTTCCCAGTAAATAATTGAGCAGTTGAAGCTCAAAGACGTAAGTTTTTTTTTTATGTAAAGTTAATTGTTCACTAAAGATTTTTATATAGAAACATTGATATTTTTACATTTTGCCATTCAGCACAATAAAGTGCAAGGAATGGCCGTTCAAATGATTATAATACATGCACATTAAAGTTATTTACAGATGCACAAACAGGCGTACAAAAAATTATTCATGCACACGTAAACCCTAGGCCGAACTATGCGGCTCGACTGGATTCTCGAGTGCTCATATATACACTTACATTTTTCGTAATTACTTTGTAATGAATAACGCTAAGAAAAAAGTGAAAATTGCAATGGAAATCTGAATAAATTTTTTATAAATAGCCCACGTAAAAGCAATAAGTGTTCCCAGAAAAAATTGAGCAGTTGAAGCTGAAAGACGGAAATGTTGTTGAAAAACAGAAATTCATGTAAAAATGTAAATTCTTACGAAAAAGAAACTTTGGTATTTTTACATTCAGACGTTTAGCATGTGAAAATATAAAGAATTGCCTTACAGATAAATATGAAAGATGGAAATATAAAGAATTGCCTTACAGATAAATATGAAAGATGGACATTGCAATTACAAACAAAACAAGACAAAAATAAACATTGACATTGAACATGCTAAAAAATATTTGGAAAAGAGTAGTAAAGAATTGAAACATGAAATGCACACACACACATACACAGCCATTCATTTGAGAATTTTTAGTCGGGTACTCACTCTCTGTTGCTTCTCTTGGACTTCAAGGGGGGGACGTATTTCTTGCTACCTGCCACGATGTTGCATGTCCCCCGTTGAGGCTGATGGACGGGTAGCAAGGCCAGGACAGCTGCTGGCCAGCTGGTGGCAGGGGAGGAGGTGGACCCCCGCTGCCACTGCTCCTTCAGTGATATGCCCGGAAGCAGACCTCCTTGCACAGGTGCACCTTGCATGCAACGGAGAAGCACCTAGTGTCTTTTCGAACACCCCTTGACCAGCACCAACAACACCTCTTATGCTGCTCAGTCGTGATGAATTGTGGTTTGTGCGACTCAGTCGTGCGACACCTGACGCTCTGATCAGTTACACTGGAACGTCTCACTGGTGGGGCTGATGAAGGTGTTTGTCGTTGTCGTCGTCTGTGTTGCAACAGGGTCAGGTGCACCACCAGAGGTGCTGGCCAACGGAGAGGAAGGAGCCTCATGTTGATGTGCATACACAGTATCTTTGTCCTTGTAGGGCCACTTATCAAGGTCAAACTCTATCAGTTCCTGTGCAAAGTGCACAGTGAACAACTTGAAGCTTATCTTCATCCTCTCCGGAGAGTACTTCCGGTACAAAGCGAAGGCATTGAAGAGTGCCATCTGGAACAAGTACACGATGAACTTATTCGTCCACTTGCTGGTACGCCTCATGAACTGGTAATATTGGATCATCTGATCAAAATGATCCACACCACCCATGAAATTGTTGTAATCACAAAGGTGTTTCCTTGCCTCTGGAAGTACGGAACGTCTCGGGGAGTGTTCGTCCGTGCAAGGAGTTGCAGTGCCTTGGGGCCACCTCTAGGAAGCCACAGAGTGCCACATGTATGCACCCCCTGGTTATACAGCTCTTAGGAAAGGGCTACAGAGTTATAATAATTGTCCATATACAGATGGTAGCCCTTTCCCTTGAGATCGCCAAGCAGAGAGAAGACAGTGTCGCGGGTGGGAGTGTAGATCCCGCTGTAGGCCTCAAAATATGAAACGTAGCTGGTGCCAGCTTCGGCTGTGATGTACATTTTTATTCCACATTTAGTCAGCTTGGCGGGATTATACACTTTGAACCTAAGCCTCCCCTTCCACAGCAGCATCCCTTCATCAAGTGACAGGTCCTGCAAAGGAGTATACACATCCCTAAACCTCGATCGGAAGTATTCAAGGACGGTATGAACTTTCACGAGACGATCAGTGTTGCCTTGCCGAATCTCGGCACTATTGCAAGCATGAAAAAGCGTACTTATCTCAAGAAACCTCCGACATGACATTGTTTTTACGAAGATTACCGTATGCAGATATCCATTCGTAGACCAATAGTCCCGCAACGATGGTTTATGAATGACCCCCATAAGAACAACGAGGCCCAGATACTGTGCAACATCCTTTGCATTCACTCCCAACCATGAATTACGGCAAGAATTTCGCATGCCTGCAAACCATTGTTCCGCATAGATATTTGTATGTTGTGTCAGGAAAACAAACAAAAATCTAGTGAAAAACAGCTGGATAAAATCCAGCTCAGAAGACAGGTAAATCAAATCTCCCCATAACCCAGGAGTTCCAGTGAAAGGCAATGCCGTAGGAGGAGAGGGGTTGGTGGTCCAACCAGCGCTCCTGTCTTGCTCCTCAGCTGACTCATGAGCACGTTCAGGTATGGCCCTACCTCTTCCGCCATGCTGTCTGGCTTGGATGCCCCTTGCCTGTCGCCTCACACAACCCTAAACAATCCTCCTCGTCCGACAGTAGCAGGTTGGGAGAGATGATCCCCCCCATCATCGGAAGATTTATCCTCCCAATCAGACCTGCTGGGCAAACCAACATCAGACTCATCGCTCCCATCTTGACTCGTCAGAATCAAGCTCATTGTCAGGGTCATTCCCAAACAAAGTCTTTTTTACGTGGTTCTCCGGTTTATAAAAAGAACAAGAAGGTTGGGAAGTAGACGCAAGCGAGTTCGACAGCTGAGAGAGAGAGGGGTGAAAGGTCGACGGCTGGGATGTAGGGGCAAGCGAGATCTCGCCCTGGGACGATTATTTTTCCGGGGTATACACACTCATAGGCTGGAGGGGGCTAAGGGTTGTTGTTTGTTGTGGCTGACCCACGCTTTTCCTCTTCACAACAACTGCCTTCACAAAACCTTTGTTCTTTCGTGCTCATTTCATTTCTTCCCCTGAATCCCCACTACTTTCTTCAGCATAAGTCTGAATGTCACGCCTTCGCAAAACTATTTTTGGCGAAGTAGCTGAAAGCCTTCAATATCCGATATTTCACTTTCATCATCAAAAAGAATACCATGAAATTTACTTGGTATTACAATTTCCACCTGGTCAGCCAGTGTTCTTCACTACTTATCAAAAAACACTTGAAATATTATTCACAATACTCAACAATCACTTGCAAACACTTTTATAACAATAACAAAAGCGAAAGCACTTCACAAACGCAGGTAAATGATGACAAAGCAAAAAACGTGAGAGTGCTAAAAAGACGTGCTGAACTCGGTCAAAACAGGAGGTGAACTGCTTGAGTTGGGGGAGGACTGCAGCACATGTGCGATACCTATCGGTTTCATGGTTACGTTTTCTTGTAGGTCCAAGATCTGCCCACGCAATGGTGCAGTCCTCGTGTTCTTCAGATGACTTTATTTTTTTTTTTTTTGTGAATTTCCCCTGAAAATAACTTATGGATGACGCGGAAATGGTGTCATCGGAGCACTTATGGCAAAAAATTTGTTGACATGGTTTCACGTTATCGGATCACCAGAGGGTTAAGTATAGCCTCATGTAATCTACCAAAAATGCTTCTTGCATTATATATAACATATAGCATGTAGTGAAATCATTTTTGTTCCTACACAATTACAAACCTTCTTTGTTTACATAGGGATTTAGCCTGTGAATGCAAGGTGGAACAGCTATTTAACTTTCAGACAAGGTTGTTAACTGTCAACAGGTTGGGGAAAGCCCCACTCACCTGTTGGCCTGTGCTCCACTTTGTCTCCGGCCGCCATTGTGTCAAGAAGTGTAGTACATAAACTCTCTGCTCAACTTTGCTATTTGCTTTCATATTATAAATTCTCAGTATTATTTTGCTTTCTTGTTTTATATGACTACAGTTGGACCTCCTGTTTCATGGGGGATGCGTACCACAACCCCGCGCGAATGGCAAAAATCCGCGAATACTTGACACCCCTCTAAAAACTCATATAACTGCCCATTTTGATAGTTTAAACACCCAAAAAAACCCTCTGAAAATGCTTACACCTGAGTATTTTAATAGTTTCATCACAAAAAATGCATTTAGTCACGAAATTAATATGAAAATCCAGTGTTCCCCTACTTTTTGCGGAGATAGGTTCCAGAACTAATGCGGAAATGGAAAATCCCCTCTAAAAACACTTGTCAATGCTGATAATTGCCAAATACCTTGTACCCCTTAAACTAAAACATGTATAACTGTCTATTTTGAAAGTTTACTGCTTAATTTAGTACTTCAAATAAAAATATACCTTAAATTATCATACTGAAACAATTTTATGTCAATTCAAACACAAATACATCCCAAACCATTGTCCCAAAACATCCAAAGCCATCTTAGATTAGTACCCTTTTACTGTATATATGCCCCCTAAAATGCTTATAACAATGATTTACTAATTTTAAAATATTAATATTAATGTAAACAGCAAAATATCTATAAAATGTTTAATACAAATTAAATCTTTAATACAAATTAAATAAATCTGTCTTACAGAATGTTTGACAACAATCAGGCTACACCTGTATACATATGCATAGCTGTTTTCTCTCATAGTATTGAAGTCATCCCTTTTTCTTTATATATTGGTAAAAACAAAGTTATCATTAATTCGGTTTTTTTTAACGTAGAGCAACACTGTTCATTCACTAATTGCTGTATTTTTTCATATTGTGTTCGTGACTAAATACTGTACAGATTTTTATGATAAAAATAATTTTCTGTGCACTTATAATACTGTATAGTAAATGTATCAATTAAGCTTACTCCAGGTTGGACCCCAGACTGAGTATAACAATTGTACTCTCTCTCTCTCTCTCTCTCTCTCTCTCTCTCTCTCTCTCTCTCTCTCTCTCTCTCTCTCTCTCTCTCTCTCTCTCTCTCTCTCTCTCTCTCTCTCTCTCTCTCTCTCTCTCTCTCTCTCTCTCTCTCTCTCTCTCTCTCTCTCTCTCTCTCTCTCTCTCTCTCTCTCTCAGGGTAATGTAAGATGTTTATGAAATGATATTACTGTAAAGTGTTTTTGGATAATAGAGCATATTGTATAATTAAAATATTTGCTAATTATCCTTATTTTATTTTCCAGTCTGCTTTTACTGGAAGATAAAATTAAAATAATTAGCAAATTTTTTAAATACTGTATTGTACAATATGCTCTAACATCCAAAAACACTTTACAGTAGTATCATTTCAAAAATCTTACATTACCCTTAAAGAGAGAGAGAGAGAGGGCATACACTTGTTATGCTCAGTCTGGGGCCCAACCTGGAATGAGCTTAATAGATACATTTACTACATTATAAGTACACTAAATTATCTTTATCATAAAAGTCAGTATTTAGTCAGAAACACAATATGAAAAAATACAGCAATTAGTGAATAAATAGTGTTGCTCTACGAAAAAAAAGTGATTTACAGTCAACCCCCAGTATTTGCAGGGGATGTGTACCACAGCCCCCTGCGAATAGCTAAAATCCACAAAAACACTTAGCACTACATATTTTGATAGTTCAAACATAATAAAAATGAAAATGCTTATACCTGAGTATTTTAATAGTTTTATCACAAAAAGTGTGTTTAGTCATAAAAATGATGTGAAAATATAGTAATTAGTGAATATTTCTCAGTGAAAAATACCCTGAATACAGTAGGTGAATTTTCTGCGAGTAATGTTTACTATACAATACAAGTTCAATAGAGAAATCTGCAAATCCAGAACCGTGAATAGGTGGGGGTCTACTGTAGTGATAATTTTAGAGATACAGTCCATAGAAAAAGTTTGCAAATTTGTGAAAGTTCCCACAGAAAAATGAAAGATATGTTCCCAACAATTTGTGACAAAGTGAAGCAGAAAAAAGTGGGGTAGCATTGTACAGTAATTATGAATATTTCTTTATGAAAAATACCGCAAATAGGCGAATTTTCCGTGAATAATGTTATATACGTTCCACAGAAAAATCCGCGAATATGTGAAGCTGTGAATCCGGAACCGCGAATAGGCGGAGGCCCACTGTTCTGTGTTTGCTGATTGTTTGGTTATAAAGATCAGCCAAACCCATCAGTTATTACAGCATTCCATCCCCCTTATGAGGAAATCCCATGTATTTAGGTACTGCCCAGGGAAGGACAGGCTTTGCAATAGGTTCCTTTTCTGTATGGAGGTGGATCCTCACACCCTCTGTATTTCGTGCAGTGAGCACGAATGCAATCAAAATAGTTCGTTTGGAGTGCCATGTCTGGCTTTTGAATAGTGAATGAAGTTTGCTAGGAAGGTCCCCCTGTTGTCATCAGATCATAATACAGTACTGCTGGGGACACTGAAGATCATCTTTGGAACTATCCCTCCTCTTGCCAAACTTCCTCCCACTGTTGCTACTCCCAAGGAAGCAGTCCCCCACTGTTGCTACTCCCAAGGAAGCAGTTATCCCCCTCTCAGTAGAGAGCCTTTTAGTCCATTCCAGAATCTCATTTGAGGCCCCCTTTCACTCTGATGGGGAGATTTGCTGCAGAGGAGACACTCTCAGGGCGAAGGGGAGAGTATGGTTCCAACCCGAATTTCCTTGCAGGTGTGATTGAGGATGAGCAACTCTGAGAGTTGTGGCCCTCTCTGGGCATCTTGGGGAAGCCTAGTGTTTCCTTGTAGCTGGATCACCTGAAGGTGATGTATGTGGTGGCTGTATGTTAGCCAGTTTAGATGTATGGTATATGAAATGAAAGACTGCCTTAAAGTGCCATTTATGCTAATGGACCTCATAAAGTGAATCACAAAATAGGTGTTTTAACCAAGGATTGATTTGGTGATCTTACAAGAGTGTAGTAGGCATAATTTGCTCAAGTAAAGGTAAAGTACAGTGGCCCCTTGGTATATGAATTTATCTTGTTCAAAATTCCCATTTGTATATCAAAATGTTCAAAGTAGTGGGTTAATGTGTGTTTTCTTAGCAGCATTCACTTCAGGGTGTGACGTCCCTGCCTGCACAAGTTAGGGTAGAAAAGACTCTTTAGCCTTGGCAGCCAGCTCTTCCAGGAGGGCACTCTGAAATCAAGCCAGTGGGTAGAAGGGACTCTTTAGCCTTGGTAGGCAACCCTTTTAAGAGAAGGTCTCTGAATACAAACCTTGTTCTCCAACCTTGGACTGTGCCATAGCCATTGCACAGTGGCCTTCCATGGTCTTGGGTTTGAGTTCCCTTGCCTGAGGGTACAATCAGACATTTATCCTCTTTTTTTTTTTTTCCACTTTCCTGTTTTTTCAAAAAGTGTGTAGGACAGGCTGATGAGAAAGCAAAAGATGCTTGGTTGATTATCAGGAAAGTACCTTCATCTTTACCTAATCATTTCCTTCTGAGCGTTTTATTTCTAAATCCATCCTGACTGTTCTCCCCCAGTTGTTGTGGCAAACCTGGTGGATTTCTTTTTCCTTGCAAGGTGTGCCAGCCCACCTTGTTGACCAGTTGCTTCCGGTGCTTTTTTCAGTGACGTATAGTGACGTTTATTTATACTCTCAACAGAATTTTTGTAAATAATGTAAATACTGCTTTGTTTATGGTACATTATTGTTGTTTTTTGTACTGTTGATTTTTACAATGTTACTGTTATGAGTTTATTTATTAGTTTCGTTTCTGGGCCTGTTACTCATTACAGTGAGAAAAATTACAAAGTACTTTACTCAAATATTTGGGGCTTAAGGGCAGATTTTCTTGATCACCAGAGTTGTGCTCATAGCTAATATTTGTTTTTTTTATCTGAGACTTGTAAGTAGTACAGGCAGTCCCTGGTTTGGCAGCCTCGGTTATTGGCAATCCAGTTTTACAGCTTGTCTGGCGATGACGATAACTGGATTTTCTGTGCCGATCTGTTATAGGTGACAATATAGAGGGATGAATGGATTTTTATTTAGCATTTCCCAACGTTTTGTGTGAGAGAGAGAGAGAGAGAGAGAGAGAGAGAGAGAGAGAGAGAGAGAGAGAGCGCGAGTGTAATTGTTGTTAGTGAGTGTTTCGGTTGTTGGAAAAGGGATAAGGGTCGTGAGATCCCAGTAATGTAAACAATTACAGACCAATTTCTTTAATAAGTTGTTTATGCAGATTACTAGAGAAAATGGTAAATGCTCGACCGACATGGCCCATTCAAGAAAATAAAAATTGCAATACACTCCCTGAACACCTGAATTAGGCCTGGTCACTGACCAGCCCAAACTACATCCCCATAAAATTTACTCACAAAGTGGGTAATTAACTGTCAGTGTTACCAACACTACAGGTAAAAATCTGTCAAGTGAGTTACCTGAAGTAGCATTGACAGTGCTGCTGCAAATGCCGGCTGACAGAGGCCGACATCCCGAATTGCTATCAGTTTGCCGTGCTGTGTGGGTGTGTCCCACACCACGCGAACTTTTTGGTCATTTAGCCTGACCCCCATTTAAAGATTTTGGATTTTGGATTACAATTTTGACTGTTTGCAACGCCTTTTCTCCTGGATTTTCGCTTTATTGACTGGTTTTGGAACTTCTCTCCCGACTTTGACTTTGGATTGGTACTTTGGACTTGAGATGGATAAGTCAGACAAAAAGACGTTGCCATCTGGTAGTGCCGCAGCTTCCACTGCATTTACAACTTCGACAACCGAGCCTCCTTTTGCCGGAAATTCTGCCGCTCATTGGTTCTGCATGTCCTGCAAGCGTAGGATGAGTACCCTCAAACACGATCAACATTCTGTTTGTGTTTTATGTGGGAAGGTTCAGTGTAGTATCAGTCAGAGATGTGACGAATGTAACTCTTGGTCAGTGGATCAAATGGAGGATTATATAAAACACAATCAGGGATACAATCAGGAGATAAGGAAGCCTTAGAGTCAGAGTTATTCAAGAAGTTAGAGGATAGGTTATCATCTAGTATGTCTAGCCTGTTTTCTAGTCTGATGAGTAAGCTAACTGAAAATAGAGATAGTGGTAATAGTAGCATAGTTGATTCTAATCGTTCTTTTTCAGCCCCCCTAACGGGTGCCGGGGGTCATGGAGAACCGCAAACCTCAAAGGTAGGTTCTGCTGGCCCCCCCGGCGCGGAGCAGGCAGTGTTGGCAGCAGATTCCCCCCTCCCCTCTCAAGGTGTAAGTTCAGAGGTTGATGTATAGTTAGGTAAGACACAGACGAGTAGGGATAATATGTTAGAAAGTGTTCAGGAAGAGAAGTGGAAGGTGCGGGCTTCATCGGGTTTGTGTTGGGTTGGAGTGTCTAGTGTGACGGCTTCATCCTTGGATCCATCTTCGGTTTTATTTCCTGCTTCGAGTTCTTTACAACAGAAGGTTTCTAAATCCGTTGGTTGTTTGTTTAGACGTGGTTTCAGGTTTGTTGGGTTCTGAAGTGTTGGAGAGTGCTCCCTCATCGTCTAAGGTTCCTTTTCCTTTATGGGATAAGTTTGGTTTGTCTTGCGGTGGTGGTAATTCTGGTGATCAGGTTTTCAATTTGGCTCAATATAATGCAGACTTGTTGGGTTTGTCAGAGGATTATAGATTACTAGTTAGGCAATGCTTCAATTTTTGGTTTTCAAATATTCAGTCACGTCTTGAAGACTTTTCCCAAGTTTGCTAATGATGTCTATCAAGATTATCAAGGGGGAACAGAGTCAGTCCTATTTTCTTTCTCTAAAAACTATGGCCTCTTATGCTGCTTCTGAGTTTTCCTTTTCCCCAATTTCTTGTAAGCCTTCTTCCAATGTCCTTACACAATCTTCTTTTTTGGGTCACTCTTCAGGTGGTTCTTCAGAGTCTTCTTTCATTCATCCTGTTTCTTGGCCATTAAGTCAGCAGAGCAGAGGATTTTTTTTGGTTCAACCCATTAATGTTGGAGCTTTGGCGGCTCCCTCTTACTCTTCAGGGTTGAGGGAAGGTGTACCTCTGGCAGGTCTGTCCTCTTTAGTATCTTACACAGGTCCTGTAGTTTCTCAGGCTTTTGGTCTAGATTCTTCACAGGTGGTTGCGGTGTCTTCCGCAACTCAGTTTATTCATCCTTCACTGGGTTTAAGTCATAATGCGTCCACCTTGGTTCTTGCAGGTGCTACGGCAGTCGGCGTTTCATCTGCGCCATCGTTGAATGTACCAGTATCGATGGTGTCCTTAGCCTCTCCTTTCACTAAGGTAGCTGGTAAATTTTCTTCTTCAGCCCCCATCGGTTCCGCAGCTCGTAGCTTCTCCTTAGAAACACCTTTGAGTATGGGACCAGTTGGTATGTTCTCCACCTGTCCAATGGCGGCATTAGTTGCTCCGGTGGTTACTCTGAGTGTGGCTTCTTCCTGTTTCGCTCCTTCTTCTACTTCTCTCTCAACTTTTCCTACAACTGTTTCTCCCCCGAGTAGGACGCCTTGACGAGGTGAGGGCTAGGGACCCTGGCCTTGGGCCCGGGTCCTGACGAATCATCCTACATAGTTTTTGGTTTAAATGGCGTGGACATTTCCACATTCGCAAAATTTTACTGCTTAGGTGAGTCTGAGAAGGGATCGTTTTTGGAAGGGGTTGCATTCCAAGCTAATTGTGGGAGTTGTGGTGGTTGAGTCGCCACCGAGATAGTTTGGACCTAAGAGATGGTGATGGGATTTTTCCCACTGCTATCTTGAGGGCGGAACCATCTCTGGGGATCAGCCCATCGGAATCCAGGGGCTGGTTTTGGAGGTGGGACTCCTGGCTTTTGTCCGGAAGCCCACGAGCACGGTTGGAGTGGGAGTCAGTCCCCATTAGTGGGGCAGAACTCCCAGCAGGCGGATTGGCTTATACCTGGGCCACTGCAAGTGTACTGGTGCTATCCTGAAAGGGTAGGGTATGGGGTGGACTGTTGGGAGTCAACTCTCACTTGTGCCATTGGTGGAGAATGCGAATACCTGACTGATCTACGATACTTTCTTGATATGACCAAGCAGTTTTGGGTGGGTGGATGAACCAGTTTGTGTGTGGTGGTCTGATGTGTGCATGCTTGGCATCTTGGGGTCTCTTTGTGGGCTTTGGGAGTGTGTTGGGGTGGGGAAGCTGAGCAGTAGAGCTGCCCAGTTTGTCCTTTTGATATGCTGTCGGGTCTGTGCGGGGGCTCTTGGGTGTCGGTGTGCACTTTTTGGACCTTGCATGTGGACTGGTTTTAAACTTATGGATTTGGCTTTAGTTCTCCTCCCCTGGATCCGACGACTTAACGGCACTGGCAACGACTTCTGGCATGAACATGGATACGGGCTTGGCTGTTGGACAGAACCAAACACTGAGACACCAGGGTGTTAATAAATCTGGTGGATTTGATTCAAATAATAGGGTCCTTTATTGCACTAATGTAAACTTATCATTAGATTACGAATGTTTATACAGTGTAGTGAAGCAATTTGGCAAAGTGGAAAGAATTAAATTAATTCTAGAAAAGATAAGCAGTCATTTTGTGCTTTTATCAAATTTTCCTCTCCTTGAAGCTAGTGAGGCACAACAAAGACTCCATGGCCACATTCTGAATGACTCAGTTGTCAGCACGAAAGTGTTTTCAGTGAAAAACTTGAATGATGAGCCATTTGACTTTGTTCCAAAGGCTGAAGAACATGGACCAGTCCCATGTACCAGAGCTCTTCCTCCCCTTTATGGCATGTTGCTATCTACAAGGAGGGAGGGAAAAATTTGATAAAAGCTGCTGACTGCATTGAGAGCAAGGTTGGTTCCATTCCCATTGGAAATTTGAAACGGTATGGAAAGAATCTTCTAATAAAAGCTGGAAATGAGACTCAAGCAGTTCTGTTAGCTAACTTTAAACCTCCTGAAAGTGGAAATATTGAATCTATTTCATCTCACAGATTCTTTAATACACTGAAAGGAGTAGTTTACTCAAAAGATCTGCATGTTTTTAAAGAGGAGGAGATTCTCCATCGATGCCCTCCTTGTGTATCTCATGTAAAAAAACTGGGTGGTGATGCAGCTATCCTTTTAACCTTCTCCTCCAATTACCTACCTGATACCATCATTGTTGGCCATGAGAGGATGCAGGTTAAAAAATATAAAAGAAGTCCTAGACAGTGTCGCAAATGCTTTGAATATGGCCACATTCAAAACTCTTGCGATAACAATAAAAAGATGTCCTGTGTGCTCTGCAGAGCACGATAATTTTGATGATTGCAAAGCAGCCCGATACTGTTTTCTTTGCAAGGGTGATCACACACCAAACTCTAGGGCTTGTCCCAGATATAAATTTGAGCAAGAAGTGTTGGCAGTGGCAGATAATGAACATATTAGCATTAGTGAAGCAAAGCGCATGGTAATGGGGGCAAACAAAAGTGCCAACACTACGTATGCTTCTGTAATAAAACTTATGAAAACTTCCAACAATGAAAGGCCACCAATAACTGTGTCTGATGGAAGATACCACAAACCTGGTATTTCTCGAACCATAAATAATAATGAAAATCTCCAAACTGGTGAGAAACTTTTAGTCGGGCAAGTGCTTTGAAGTCCAATAGCAAAAATTGTACTTCCAAAAGCACAGAAAATTTATCTTCCACCACATCCACAGCTGTCAATTCATCTCCAAAATAAGGGTGCCAAAATCAGCCAATAATTCAGGAAAATATTCTGAAAATACTTCAAACCAAAATAAGCTAAAGGAACAATCCCAATTAGATAGAGCTAGTTCAGAGCCATCAATCGCCACAGCCACAAACAAAAATAATAATAAAACTACGGTTGCAACTACCAAGAAACGCACAAGAAATAGTTCCCCAAATAATGATAATTTTATAATAAAAACTTCAAATGGGTTCAGTGTTTTGGAAGATATCTCTCCTCCTAGAAAGGTGGTTCCAAAAGTAGTTTCAGAGCAAAAACATCTGAGCTCAATTCAGTCTTGCCACCCTAAGACAAATAGGATTAGTGGTGCACAGAACCACAGCAATAATTCTGAACATCAGGTTCATAATAAAAAATATGAAGATCAACCAAAGACCCTGAACACCAATTCAGATGAAAAGGGATTAAGAAAACAATCTCTTATAAAGGAGAATTTCCCCACTCCACCCTAGGAACAGTACATCCTCCAAGGAGTGGGAAGTAGCACATTTACCACCTTAGCATTCTTGCTCGATATTCTTCAGTGGAACTGTAAAGGTCTCAGAGCCCGCACAGAAGACCTTAAAGTTTTAATGCATGAATTTAATCCAGGGATTATATGCCTACAGGAAACAATGTTAGGCAACTCTGTTTATAATCCTGGACTAAATTATTCAATATTTAAATCATATCCCCAATTGGTGATCGTGCCCATGGAGGTGCTGCAATTATTATTAATAAATCTCTACAGCACTCCACAATACAATTAAATACAACATTGCAAGCTGCCGCTGTTTCAGTCATTTTGGAAAAGAGGATAACAATCTGCTCCTTATACCTTCCACCAGACCTTGATTTTAACATTGGAGATATTCAGTCGTTAATTGACCAACTTCCAGCTCCTTTACTTCTGCTAGGTGATTTTAATGCCCACAACCCCCTTTGGGAAGTCGGTTTTTAGATAGTAAGGGAAATTAATCGAAGACCTTATTGACAGGAATGATGTTACCCTGTATAATAATGGGTCAATGACATTCCACAACATTCACGATAATCATTTCTCTGCACTGGACCTTAGTATTTCTTCAACTAGTACCCACCTTGATTTTAATTGGTCTGTTAATGAAGATTTAAATGGAAGTGATCACTACCTGATCCATTTGAAATATGCTCTGAATGCTCCATCAGAAGTTTTACCTAAGTGGAAGGTAGAGGACGCAGACTGGGATAAATTTAGTAAGGGTGTCAATCTAGATAGGGAGTTTGAGTCCTTTCATTCTCATCTAGATGCCTATGATTACTTTATTGAATCTACTTTGAAGAGTGCTGAAAGCTCGATTCCAAAAACAAAAGGCAAACCTCGTAGACCTGCAGTTCCCTGGTGGAATAAGACGTGGTATTCTGAGAAAAGTGACTAGGAAATGCTACAGACGTTACAAAACCAGTGGCTCCTCAGTCTAAATTAATCTACAAACGTGCTTTAGCCAAGAGCGGCGCTTTTTATAAGAAAGCCAAAAGAGAATGTTGGCTTTACTATATTAATGGAATAAACTCCAAGACCCCACTAAGAGTGGTGTGGCGCAAAGGGATTTTGTGAAGGAAAAATCTATTTCTGGAGAGGGGACCGTGTCACCCGATGAAAAAGTCCATTCAGCACTTATTTCTAGGTAATTCCGTTGCTAGATACCGGAGAAAGCTAAATGAAATGCTGGAGTTACTACCCCAGAGCGAGCTCCATCAGATGGAGATGTATGGAAAAGGGTGAACTACAAAAACACGGAACCTTATCCTATAGAGATCCCAAGGTCAAAAGTCCCATAGGGGAGGTGCGTTACAAACCCATGTACCACCCGTGGACAGCACACAAAACACCGCTAGTCGCATTCCATGAAAGCAGCACCCCACTAGAATGATGTTTACTATGGGAGGGACATGACACATGGTGGAGGTGGGCAGACACGGTCCCTCTCCAGAAATAGATTTTTCCTTCGTCAAAATCCCTTTTCTGGATCGGGTCCTGTTATGTCAGCCGATGAAAATTTATCAGAGAAATAAACATAATTCTTAAACTAAAAAGATAAAAATTCTAAGGGGGAACAAAAGACCGAAGGTCCAAAAAGAAACTTTTCAATCACTAGTAACAATAACAATAATGTACAAAAGAAACTGATGTTTGCTTAAAATTAACATGACAATGTGAAAAAGTACATAAACAAAAGAACTATACAATATTGAAAACCTTATAACTTAAATGTGTCATTTAGACAAATACATGGATAACACAGCCAGGTGAGAAGTCAAGGCAAGCCTGACTGAAATGACCGTGGGGATAACTGAGGCAGTGGAGGAGGAAATGACTAGGAATCAGAAAGGGAACCAGAGGGAGGGACAACGTTTCCTGCCGCGACTGCTGAGAATTTAAGAGCTTCTAAGGATTTCAAATAGTGACGTTTGAAAACCAAGGGTGACTTCCAAACGGTGTACCTGGTAAGATCCGTGAAATTCATGTAATGAAAGTAATTAATGGAGGTGGCCACAGCTCTGATATCATGAACTTTTGGGACTGAGTCAGGGTTAGCCTGCTTGATAAAGTAAAGGATCTGTTGTCTAATAGCAGACATAGAGAATTACCCCCTCCTTCCCTGATAAAAGAGGCCCAGAAGAGATGTGAGAGGACCTGTCTAAATAAGCCCTCAAAGTATGAACTGGACACAGGGACAGGTCTAGAGGCAGAGGAAGAATTTTCCAAAGGCGACCACCTATGCTGGATCTTCATTTTTGGCCAGGAAGGTAGGGTGAGGAATCAGCAAAACCTCCCCTGATGGAAGGAAGCCGAGCGTGGTTGGGTTCCCTAGAGAGTGCAGACAGCTCCAAATTCTAGCACCAGAAGCCAGGCTAACTAAAAACAACGTTTTCCTCAACAAGGAAAGGTAGGGGCAGGATTGATTATCGATATCTGAGGCTAACTTCAACACGTCATTTAGAAACCAGGAAACCGTATGTGTGGACGGATTACTGGCCTCAGACGTGCACATGCTTTAGGGATGGAAGAAAAGTAAGGGTCTGTGAGGTCAATTTTGAAACCATACAAGAACACTTTACGTGAGAGCCGACTTGACTGTAGTAACAGTACTAGCGGCTAAACCCTTCTCAAACAGTGATCTAAAAGGAGATTGCTAAATTAATGGTCATTACTGTAGCCTCAGATTCTCTTAAAAAAGAGTGCTAGTTTCTTAATTGCTGAGTCGTCTGACGAAAGAGTGGAGGCCAGCTTATCTGATTCTAAGAACATGGTATTGACAGGATCAACGTTAGCATCCCTTTGAGCACAATTTTCATAAAGTCCACAAAGCCAGGGCATTTTGGATTTTTGAGGAAGCTGACACAGTCTGAGTTTGTACTACTTGTGATTCGGATGAAGTTTCAGTTCTAGTAGAAGAGGAAACCAGCTGCTCTTTGGCCAGTAGGGAGCCACTAGAGCTACTTGACCCTTGAACGTCCTCAGTTTGTGGAGGACTTTCAACAACAAGTTCACTGGAGGAACAGATAGATCACCTTCCACCTGTTCCAATCCAATGACATTGCCGGGTACCGGAAAAGAGCTTGAGGGTCCAGGTTGGGAGCTACGTAATGAGGAGCTTGTTGTTGAGCTTGGTTGCGAACAAATCTACCTCCAGACCCGGAAGTAGTTGGCAGATCCAATTGAACGAACCCCTGTCCAGGGACCACTCCACTCAGGGGAGTTGTCCTGGAGAGAGAATCTGCTCTGACGTTCCAGACCCCTGCAAGATGGGTGGCAGATAGGTGCCACTTGTTCTTGCAGGCCAAGGAAAAGTGCAATCATTACCTGGTTGATCCTGCTCGATTTTGAACCTCTCCTGTTTATGCAGTGGACTACCGTGGCGCTGTCCAGAACCAGCCTTATGTGAATCTTCTTGGGGAAGAAGCTTCTTCAAGGTAAGGAAGACCGCCATGGCCTCCAGAACATTTATATGGAACTGGCGGAACATGAGGACCAAGTCCCCTGTACTTCTTGGTGTTGAGAATATCCTCGTGGAAAAATTTGGCAAGCGTCACCATTGCCCTCATTAAAATAAATGACACTCTAATCACAGAGCCCACTGAAGTTGCCAATGAGCTAGGAAAACACTTTTCTAAAGTTTCCAGCCCTAACAATTATTCTCCAGAATTTCAAAGAATTAGGAATTCTGAAATGTGTCTGAAGTTTGATTCGGGAAAATCTGAACCATACAACTACAAATTTTCCTAAGAGAACTTCGTGAGCGCTCTCCTCAAGTGAATCCACAGCTCCAGGTGAGGATACAATCATATATGAAATGCTGAAACACCTCCCAGATGATGCCAAAAATATTTACTGAAGATTATAAACAAAATATGGGAAACTGGAATTTTACCCAAGGACTGGAAAATATCCATAATTGTCCCTGTTAAAAAGCCTAATAAAGATGCTTCCCAAGCCACCAGCTATAGACCAATAGCTCTTACCAGCTGTGTATGTAAGCTGATGGAGAAAATGATAAATACTAGACTGGTTTGGCACCTGGAGACCAAAGGATTACTATCGCCATTTCAATTTGGTTTCAGAAAAAACCGCTCCACCCTTGATCCCTTGCTGAGGCTGACCAACCAAATCCAGCAAGGATTCGCCAAAAAGTGTCAGACCATTGGCATATTTTTGACTTGGAGAAAGCATATGACACTACCTGGAGAATTGGCATCATGAAACAATTGCACAAGATGGGCATATGTGGAAGAATGGTCAGGTTTATATATTCCTTTTTATCAGACAGATTTTTTAAGGTAAGAGTGGGAAACTCCTTCTCCCAACCTTTTATGCAGGAAGAAGGAGTTCCCCAAGGGAAGCGTTTTAAGTGTAACACTTTTTTCAGTGGCAATAAATAGTGTGATTGAAAAATCTCGCCCCTGTTAAATGCTTGCTTTTTGTCGATGACCTAGCAATATACTGCTGGGATATGATTCCTTGTCTGTATGTAAACATTTGCAAAGGTCTATTAATGCTATTACTAAGTGGGCTGATGAGAATGGTTTCAAATTCTCCTCTTCCAAAACAGTTGCAGTAAGATTCACCAGGTGCCGGCTGTGTGGAAGAGGTTCACACTTAGTTTAAAAGGGTCCATCCTTCCTTACGAGAGTGAAGTTAAATTTCTGGGGATGACTATTGACCATAAATTAACATGGGCTAGCCACATAAATGCCCTAAAGTTTAATGTTAAACAATCTATGAATATTTTAAAGGTTGTCTCTGGATTTAGTTGGGGCTGATAAGAAATCCCTTCTGAGGCTATATGACTCTCTGTGTCGATCTAAGTTAGACTATGGCTGTCAGATTTATTCCTCAGCCTGTAAAACCAAGCTAAAGGAACTGGATGTTGTACACAACATGGGGTTGAGAATATGCTCAGGGGCTTTTAGAACTTCGCCTGTTGAAAGCATTTATGTCGACACAGATCATTTTTCCCCTTGATCTAAGAAGGCAAGAGCTAGGGGTTGCGATACATGGCTAGAATGAAAAGTGCTCCAAAAATCCCCTCCTTTCAAGCACTAAAGGAAACAGACTCTCGAAGTTTTTCTGGTACAAGAGCTTCTAAACCATTCCAAATTCGACTGAATGAGGATGTTAGAATAATCACCTTAAATCCCAGAAAGTCCTGGAAGTAGAATATCCTGTAAATCCTCCATGGCTTATCCCAGAAGCATCAATATGTAAGAAACTGTTTAACAAAAAGGACTGCACTGTAGAAGAGATTAGGGAAAATTCTTAGAAAGCACGATGTTACCCATACTAATTTTACAAAAATTTATACAGATGGATCTAAGTCAGATAGTGGTGTTGGTTGCGCTGTTATCCTTGGTGATACTGCATACACAGCTAAATTACCTGACTCTGCATCAATATTTACTGCCGAATTAACAGCCGTAGTGTCTGCCCTAGATTTAGTTTTTCAAAGTAGTGACTCTAATTTTTTGTCATATACTCAGACTCTAGAAGCACCTTAGAAGCTATAAAAAAATTTAATAGCTTTCATCCATTAATTCAAAAAGTTCAGGAGTGGCTTTTTCGTATATATTGTCGGCGTAAATCAGTCTCTTTCTGTTGGGTCCCTTCTCACGTGGGGATTCGCGGAAACGAGATGGCAGACAGGAAGCGAAAGCTGCTAGTATTTTATCAGAAACTTCTTTTAGAAAAGTGCCTCATACAGATCTAAAAGGTCCCATTAGATCTTATGTTTTAAGTAAATGGCAAGAAAGGTGGACTTCTCCTTCTTGCCAATAATAAGAAATATAGAAATATTAGGGATAATGTACTACCGTGGTCTTCGTCATTCCAGCTTGACAGACGAACAGAGGTTATTTTAACGAGATTAAGGATTGGGCACACTCGTCTGACCCATCAGTTTATTTTTGAAGGAAGCAGCCCTCCAGAGTGTGCTTACTGTGACGAGACACTAACAGTGGAGCACATTCTGGTGGTCTGCCCCAGATATTTTAACCAAAGAGAGATATTTTCAGGGTAAATCCCTGTCCGATATTTTGGGAGATGAAGCAGATATTTCTGCTATCATCTCTTTTTTAAAGTGTGTAAAATTTTTAACGATATTTAATTTTATTTAATAATTTATTACATCACGTAGAATTTTAATGACATTAATTTTTTTATGTATATAGCACATCATTCATTAAACTTCATACCTTTATTTATTGGTCACATCACTTCATTTTATTTATTAATCATTTCCTTCATGAATTCATAACTTTAACATAATTTATTTTCTTTCCATTACTGGCGCTGAATGGCCTTGTTGGCCCCAGTGCAAGCTTTTGCCTAAATATCATACATCCATCCATCCATCTACAACTGTTTCTGTTCCTCCTTCTAAGGTGTTCAATGTGGGTTTGACTTTGGTTCCGGGTTATCAGGGAGTTCTTCCTTCCTCTCCCTTAATCAGCGTGACTTCAGTTCCGGATACCCATCCTGGGTCGGTGTTGGAAGTAAGGATTCAACCTTACTTCCTAATCGGAAGGGGTTCTATAGGGTAGCGGGTAACCCCTCTGCCAGTGTCAGAGTTCCACTCAACGAATCTGTTAAGGCACTTCTCTCTCTGGTTCCTTCGTTGAATCGTTTGGTAGCAGTTATATTTTGTGAGGATTGTATTTTGGAGGGCACCTTTCGCAGCCAGTCTGAGGCCTTGTCTCACTCTATGTGGATGTTGTCTGGGTTGATGGGGTTTCTCAAACAAGATGGGTATACTCCCTCCGATCCTGTACTGTTGACAACCTCATCACTTCAGTTCCGATGGGGTTGGCATACCAGGCTAACATTTCGGCTGGCTATACAACGTTCTTTGGCAAGAAGAGGAGGGATTTCTTTTTGAATCATCTGCCTCCTTATTATCCAGACATTCATAAGGGGGTTCTGTTGAGGACTCCTTTTGTGCTCTGCAACAGTCTTTAGAGAGGAGGAATCTCCTCCATGGTCAATTTCGTTTCGTCTTCGTCAGCGGTAGTCACAACAAGCTATGATCCATGTGGCGGCTCAAGGTTCAAGATCACCTAAAGGATCCAGGATGTCATCTCCAACTGAGTGGTCAAGTTCTAAGTCCCCCGTAAGATTGCCCAAGAAGGTCCATTTTGCTTCCAGAGGCTCAGCTTCTGCCTCGGTTTCAAAACCTTCTTCTTACAAGAGGGGTTGTCGGAAGTAGGAGGTATTCCCTTCGCCCGTACCTGTGGAAGGTTGTCTTTCTCCTTTTTGGAAAATCTGGAAGGAGTGGGGTGCAGAGAGTTGGGTAGTAGAGGTGTTAAGGGAGGGGCACAGAGTCCTGTTTCATTCTCGTCCTCCCCTGTCCAGCTCCCCGGTGTGCCTTCCCAGTTATTCCCCATCCTCCATCAAAGGGATAGCCTTAGGGGCAGAGATCCAAGCCCTTTTGGAGAAGGGAGCAATAGAGCCTGTTCCTCCTCCTCCGGGGTTTTACAGTTGGATCTTTGTGGCTCCCAAAGTGGGATGGTCTAGGAGACCCATTATAGATCTTTTGGGTCTCAACCGGCTGGTAGTTTCTACGAAGTTTCACATACAAACTTTGCAGTTGGTGCTGCGGTCAGTTTGGAGAGACGATTGGATGGTTTCAGTGGACCTCAAGGATGCGTATCTCCAGGTTCCAATTCATCATGAACCTCGGAGGTTCCTTCATTTCTCTGGTCCAACTGGAACGTTCCAGTTCAAAGTCCTCTGCTTTGGTCTAACCACAGCACCTCAGGTTTTCACAAGGGTAATGTCTCTATTTCGTACGTAATGCATCGTCAGGGATTCCAAAGGAGATACCTCAACAATTGGTTGGTTCAGGCTTCGTCTTTGGACGGAGTGTTGCGGGCAAGGGATTTCTTACTGAACCTGTCAGACCTTAGGAATTTGGATCAGTTTGGACAAAAGCTCTCTAATTCCAGCTCAAGTAAAGACTTATTTGGGGATGGAGATTCAGACGGGTCTTTTGAAGGTTTTCCCGACGGAGGAATGGATTCTTGCGGTTCTAGGTGAACTGAAGGTATCCCTGTCAAACAGGGCTCAACCAGTGAGCTTGTGGAAGAGCTTGTTGGGTTGAATGCCATCCCTCTCGCTTCTAGTTCCAGGGTCTTGTCTCCAGATGCGTTCTCTGCAGATGTGTCTCAGGAATTGCGGGGATGTTCGGGAAGAGAACGCAGTTGTGGCTGGGACGATTCCTACCTGAAGGATCTTTGGTGGTGGTCAGAAGGACATCATCTGACCATAGGCGTAAGATTGGACTCCCCTCTTCCAGACGTTCGTCTGTACACAGATGCCTCAGATCGGGGTTGGGATGCGACCCTGGAGGAATCTCAGGCCAGAGGCCTTTGGAGGGATCTGGATCGAGAGGAGTCCATAAATTTCCGGAGTTGAGAGCAGTAGAAGAGGCTCTAAGTTGCTTTTCAGAGCAAATAAACAACAAGGTAGTAGCTCTCTTTTGCGACAACATTACGGCTGTGACGTATCTGAAGAAAGAGGGAGGAACAAGATCGCAGGTTTTAAACAACGTAGCACAAAGAGTTCTTCATTGGTGTGAGGACTGCAGGGTTTCTCTGATCCCTCTGTTCATATCGGGGAAACTCAGTGTTCTTGCAGACTCGTTGAGTCATTCGCAGGAAGTTCTCGGATGGACTCTGGTTCAGGAAGAAGTACAACATCCGTTGAGGTGGCCAGTGACAGTGGCTCTCTTCGCCACAAGATTGAATTTCTGTCTTCCGGTCTACTTCTCCCCAGTAGCGGACCCCATGTTGTGCGGGACAGATGCAATGCTGCACTCCTGGGACAATCTTCAAGTGTATGCATTCCTGCCTTTCGGGTTGATTCAACAGGTACTGATCAAACTCGAACAGTATCAACACTCAGATGACTTTGATAAGCCTCTTCTGGGCCCAAAGACCTTGGTTTCCAGACCTTCTGGACAAAGTTAAAGGAAGTTCCAGTATTCCTTCCAGAGAGGAAAGATCTTCTCAGACAGCCTCATTTCCATTACTTCTGTCGGAACCTCCACGTGCTGAAGCTAGCTGCCTGGAGACTGTCCAGCAAGCAGCCCATCATTCAGGACTCTCTAAAGCAGTGGCTCGTCAACTGTCTTTCTGTCTGAGAAGATCAACTAGGGAACTGTACCAGACTAGGTGGGCTATGCACCGTAGTTGGTGCCAGGAAGAGCGCCATAGCATTTCTCGTCCATCGGCTGCGAAAGTGGCAGGTTTCCTCTTGTTTTTAAGGAAGGGAAAGAACTTGCCATATTCTATGATTGCTGGATATAGGTCAATGCTCTGTAGCACGTTCAGGTTTCACCTGCCTGAGCTTTCAACCAGTAGAATTTTGCACAATCTATTAAGATCTTTTAGAATAGAATGTCCAGTTCTTCGCTTCGGGCCCCCTCATGGGATTTAGCAGCTGTTTTGAGGCTGTTGAGTTCTTCATCTTTCGAACCCTTGGAGTCGTTATCCTTGAGAGAATTAACCAAGAAGGTGTTGATTTTAGTTGCTCTGGTTACAGCAAGGAGAGTTGTGAGATTCAGGCAGTGGCTAGAATGGTATCCGTTTCAGGACAGGATATTTTTCTTTCTTACTTGCCAGAATTCGTTGCAAAGTCTGAATCTGAAATGTATTCTCTTCATAGATCGTTTAAAGTTTCATCGTTGGATGATTTCGTAGGAGGTGACACATCCAAAATGCTGCTGTGTCCGGTTAGAACTCTCAAAGCTTATTTGTCACCTACTGAGAAACTTTTACCTCATCTGAGAACCTTATTTGTTTCCCCTAAGTATCCATCTCGTCCCATTTCCAAAAATGCAGTTAGTTTCTTCTTGCGAGAAGTTATTAGTCAAGCGTCAGAGGTCTCTTCATCGCTTTCGGAACCTTTGAATTCTTCTTTACGTCCAAGGGCGCATAGTATTAGGGGGGATGGCTACTTCTTCGACTTTCTTGAGGAAATTTTTTTGGTGTCGGCAATCTTGGAGGCTGCTACTTGGAAGTCGGTGTCGGCTTTCACGATGTTTTACTTTAAGGATATTCAGTTTTCTTCGGGGAAAGGTTACTCGCTGGGTCCTTTTGTTGCAGCCAATTCAATATTATAGTTAACTTGCACTGTTAGGGTACTAGGAGTTTAGGTAGCTAGTGGTAGTCTAAATGAACTTAGATCCTCTGTTGGTCAGGGTTCATATTGAGCGTATTGTTTTGTGTTTAGGTCTTTAAGGTTAGGCAGATCCCGATGGTCATGCTGAAATATCTTCAACTTCTTCTGCACAGTCATCTGCATCAGTGAGCAGTAGAGAACTTGAAGGTCCTGCACACTCAACTTCTCCTCCAGACATAGGAGGTTTGACTTTTCCCCCCATACATGAGAGGTATAGAATACCACATGGGAAGCACTTCTGACTCAGACCGTACCTTAGACACGAGACTGATGTCGGTGTACTCTCTCTACAAGCATCCTCATCTACCGAGTTGGACAACTAGGTGAGGACACATACATTTGCACATAGTAGGTTGATAATGAGTTACCTGTTTATTCTCCGTTGACAGGTTTGGCTGAATTAGATTGATCCCACCTCCATTAAAATTTTGTTAATCGGGCTAATTCAGGTGTTCAGGCAGTGTATTGTAATATGAAGTTTTCATAATAAAACTAATATTGTAATAATTACCTGAACACCTGAATGATTCCTACCCTCCTCCCCACTTCAAATTTTGATAGTGAGTTATTCAGTTGGGGATGTTGGCCTCTGTCGGCCGGCATTTGCAGCAGCGTTATCAACGGTACTTCAGGTAACTCATTTGACAGATTTTTACCTGTAGCGTTGGTAATGCTTACGGTTAATTACCCACTTTGTGGGTAAATTTTATGGGAATATAGTTTGGGCTGGTCAGTGACCAGGGCTAATTGAGGTGTTCAGGTAAGTATTACAATATTAGTATTATTATGAAAACTTCATTTTTGACTCCCACTCAATTTGGGTCACAATGTAACAAATCTACACTGGATTCTCTGTCTGACTTGGAAGACCACATACGAAGAGGATTGAACGAAAACAAATTACTATAGCTGTCTTTTTTGACAGTGAAAAGGCATATGATACTACATGGAGATATGCAATACTAAAAACGTTATATAAAAACAGCATCCGTGGACATTTACCTAGGTTTATCCAAAACTTTCTGACAAATTGCACTTTTCAAGTGAGAATTGATGATGTATTGATGTATTATCAAGTACATTTCCACTTGAAAATGGTGCTCCACAAGGAAGCGTCCTTAGTAGCACACTGTTTACTTTAGCAATAAATGATATCAGTAATCAACTACCTGTCGAAATTAGAGGTAACTTGTACAGTATATGGATGATTTTGCCATATATTATTCAGCATCTCACATAAAACATGCAGAGTGAATCTTTAATAAAACTATAATAAAAATAGATGAATGGGCCTCATCTATAGGCTTTAAATTTTCTATACAAAAGACTCAAGCAGTAATGTTTTATAAAAATAAAAACTGGAATAAAGGTGAAGAAATACTTTTAAAAATCAGAAATTCCATAACAATTGGCCAAACGGGTAAATTTTTGGAATTAGTATTTGATACTCACTTGAACTGGACAGCCCACATAACACATAAAATCAAAATGTAAAAGAGCATTAAATCTAATATAAAAACTACCGTACACTACTTGGGGAACCGATAGACATACCCTTACTTTACTGTATAAAGCAACAGTGCTGTCTATCATTGATTATGGAAGCAAATTATATGGCTCAGCATCAGACACAACGCTGAAAACATTAGACCCAGTTCATAATGAAGGCCTTAGAATATGTTCAGGAGCTTTTCGATCATCACCAACATCTTCTTTACAGGTTGAATGTGGCGTCTCTCTCTCTCTCTCTCTCTCTCTCTCTCTCTCTCTCTCTCTCTCTCTCTCTCTCTCTCTCTCTCTCTCTCTTTAATATTAAAATTACCTCCTCCTTGGACAGTGAATAAAATGAGAATTTGTACACACTTGAAATATTTATCAAAAAGTTATTCATATACCCCAGAACAACATACAGTAGAACATATAATCTGAAAAGGTCCACATTACGCAATATACACCAACGGATCTAAATCACAATACGGAGTGGGATATGCTGCAGTATCCCCAGACAAAAGGTATCAGTTCTCTCTACCAGACGTGCCTCAGTATTTACAGCTGAGTTATGTGCAATAGCATCAACCATAAAAATAATTAAAGAAGCCTCATTTAGTAATTTTGTGATTTATAGTGACTCCAGAAGCGCTATAGAAGCCATTCAAAGCTATACAGTAATAAAAAAAATAATATTGTACAACAAATTAAGTTTTCACTCCATAAATTGTATAATAACGGAAAAAATATTGAAATATGATCCCTGCCCTCGTAGGGATTAAAGGAAATGAAGAGGGTGATTAAGCAGCTAAAGAAGCAGTCCACATGACGAGCAAATGTAAACGTCCCTATTAGTGACTATATAAGATATATAAAAACAGCCATTGTAAGTAAATGGCAAAATATATGGAATGGAGAATCTGAAAATAATAAATTAAAACAGATAAAATCCAGTGTTGGAAAATAGATTCAATCATATCAGAGAGAGACACACACAAGTAAATCTGACGCATCTTTGAACAGGTCATACTCGTTTGACACATGGACACTTAATGAACAGTCCATGTGGCCCTCCTCCCAAATGCCCAGATTACAAAGTGTTGATAACAGTCAAACATGTATTGTGTGAATGTCCAAAATATAACCTGCAGTGATTATCAAATTTTGGAAATAGATCAATGAAGGAAATCTTGTCAGAATCTCGTACATTTTCAGTACTGTAATACCAATTTTAATGTTCATGAGGAGCTGTGATTTAATTGATAAAATATAAAAAGTAAATAATAGAAATACAAAAACCCTTAGGGGTTTAATGAATTCTAAAACAACTAAATTTTAAACTTTTAAACAAATTTATTTTAAATTTTAATACACCTTTTTAGTGAGTATATATGGAAACTTGAGTATAAATGTATTTATGGTGTGAGTGTGTTTCAGTATGAGAGCATATGCCTTTGTGCAGTTTTTTAATTTCATTTTCATTCATTCATCACCATATCGGATGGCCTATTTGGTCCCAGTTCTAGGCTTCTAGTCTAGACCTGTCATTTCTTCCAAATCCTTCGGGTCAGCCCTATGAGAGCTGATAGTCAGCTCAGTGGCCTGGTTAAACTGTTTTAATAATAATAATAATAACTAAACTTGTAATGAAATACAGTCCAGTAAATCAGATAAAGCAAAAAATATGGCAGCACGTACCCCTACGCATGTATGCACTCACTCGATCTCACACTGAACTTACTGGGTTTGGTTAGTTTCGAGTTTCTATTGATGGATATTTCATTAAAGGATATTTACAGTACAGTACTGATTTACGGTAGAGAGAGAGAGAGAACTGAGATTCTTTCGTTGGAGAACTTGATGCTGGTGGTTTTGTGTTGCCTGCATATGAAATTCTGATGTTAAATATTGTTACGGCGATTAGATTGATATAATAATACAGTATAAATGAATTCTGTAAGTGGAATAATGTTTTATTGATATTTTGCTGTGTTTTTTATTAAAGGATATGAATAGTACTGAGAGACAATGACTGAACTTGAATTTTTTTATAAATTTATGGGAATTGTTGACGATGTAACCACAAAACGATGTAGGTCGAGTAAGATGTAACCCGAGAACTTACTGTATGTTTACTGTATATTCTCATTTTTATTCTTACAACCGAAAACTGTGCTTAGGGTACGTACGAATGCACAGACTCGGTCACTGACATTGGAAAACTTCCTACAGCCTGTTTTGGCTCGTGTTGTTATGCTTATGATTTTTATTTATATTTCATGTTTTCTCATTTATATTTTTAATGTATTTTCTCATTTTTTAATTTTTACAACCCAAAAGATAAACACATTCATGTATGTAGGGTATATGTGAATGCATAAACTCATTTGTTGGCATTGGAAAACTAACTTCCTACAGCTTGTTTTGGTTTGTATTGTTACACTCATGATTTTCTTATTTATAAAGAATATGGTGTTCATTGGGAAGAAGTAAGAGGAGATATAGGAAACTACAGAAAGAAGATCCCACTCACGTATTAAAAAAGAAAAAAATAAATAATAAATTAACAAGCAGATAAAAATGTATTGAAATGCAAGGAGAATAGTATTAGGATATCCATGCATTGCACCTTCACTTGAACTTTAGAAGTTCCAGTTGCATGACATCCTCTGGGAGGTAGTTCCACAGTCCAACGGTGTGAGGAATAAAGGACCTCTGTAACTGAGAAGTTTGACAGCGAGGCACATTTACTGCATATAGTATTGGTACTGCTGTTCAGCAAATCTGGTTGCTCTTGGCAGAAAAAGGGGATCAGGGATTAGTTGTGAATATGAATGATCTCTGCTGAAATACAACTTATGAAAAAGTGACAAACTAGAGACCATCCATCGATGGTCCAAGATATAACTACTACTATTAGGAAACAGACACCTACCACCTTAAACCATTCTATTTAAAAGAGACAGATCTCTGGCAGAATCAGGTATCCACACTGGAGAGCAATATTCTAGTAAAGGGAGTACAAACGACCTAAAACAGGTTGCATTGATTTTATCGTTGTTATAATTATATGAAGCGGAATTTGCTGAAACGTTCATTAGATGTTTCTCAAAAGTTAGATGTGAGTCAAAGGTTACTCCTAGAATAGTTGAAGCTTCAGACTTGTTCAGCAAAGTTCTATCCACCCGAAGGGGAGGATGGGGTGGGAAATCTGTACGAGATCTGCAAATCTATAGTGTTTTCATTTTACTGGAGTTCAGCCTGATACCCCACTGACTACACCATTCCCTGATGCTGTCCATCTCCTGATTGAAGCTGAGGGCAACTTCATTTCTCAAAGTGGAGACTTTACTACACCCACAAGTGTTGCATCTTCGACATAATGAAAAATTTTGTTTTCCAGGCCAACAACCATGTCACTTGTATACACTAAAAATAGCAGTGGACCAAGAGCACTACCTTGTGGAACTCCAAACACAATAGGTCTCAGTTCACTAAAGATCCCATCCACAGGAACTCGCTGTTGCCTACCTGTAAGAAAATCTTGAAGTAATTCTAAAACTTATCCACCCACTCCTAGATAAATGCCATCACGTGCATAGGGTACGTATGTACACTCACAAGTAGAGCCAACAAATAGTAGCTGCAAGTTGGTGCAGTGACTTGGGAAATTTAAAATTGCGCTAGCTGAAATTAGTACCAGATTATTGATGGAACTGGATTAACAGTTGCAGGATTAGTGATGGTTGACCTGTCCACTGTACTTAGAGAAATCAAATGTAAAACTGTCTCAAAATTAATTTTTGAAAATTCTCAAAAAAATTTTGGTTGCTGACAGGTAAGGCCTAATGTTATTGTTTAAGGTAAGGATTCTGCCAGTAATAGATAATGGAAGCAAAAGATGTGTTTGTTCCTACACAATATACAAACCATCAGTCTTTACATGAGGAATTTGCTTCAGTGTAGCTGCAGAATTTTAAACAAGGTGGTTAGGTAGCTAACTACTGTCTGCTTGGTGGAGATCCCACCCACCCGGACAGTAAGCATTCACTTTGCTTTTGGCTGCCGTGTGATGAGGAACTCGCTGTACCCTCTGCCCTGCTTGATGTTTTGCATAGATTTCTACATTCCCAGTGGGATGTTTATTGTTGTTTGTTTGTGTGTATTCGTGTGTTTGTATTTTTGCAATATGCAAACCCACGAATCGTCTAATAAACCAGATGAGCGGAAGGCTGGTACTAAGCATGTGTCATGGAATCGACTTCAAGTCTTGCAACCATTACAGCTTGTCTATCGATGGTGACCCTCATGTTTTGCATGGGTTGCAGGGGGCTTGACTGTAATCCAGAAAGTGTCTGTGATAAGTATCATGACTGGTCATGTGTGCATCAGGTGAGCCCCGGGTGACACGGGACCTTCTCAGAAATAGATTTTCCTGTGGTTGCTGATCCTTCAAGACTGCTACTACTACTGAAGAAAGGCAAAATTGCTCATTCCTACCTCCTGTAAAGTAAGGTAAAACTCCCACAAATTAGCACTACAAAACAATGGGTCCCAGTATGATGGGGAAAAACCTCTTAAAATTACTCCTGAAATGTGCACAGAACGATTTCCCCCTTGTCATCTTCATTTGTTTCATCAGGCTAGAAAAGAAGTTGTGGGGTGGGTGGGCTTTACATGGGGTTTTGATAAGAGAGATCTTTAGCCGTGGGGACCAGGTCAATCTCTGCTCTGTGGTCTCTGATTGTTTTGCTGTAATGGAATTTCACGGGTGACGGGAGGAAATAGATTTTCTCTGTCCTTTTGTTTCATCAGGCAGAGGTTGTGGGGTGTGGGCAGGGCACCAGGTCAACTTGGTCTCTGATTGGAGGTGGAGCAAAGAGGCTTCCCCTACTTACCAGGTGTTGGAGAGACTGAGGAACTTTGAAAGGCTTGGCACTCTCTGGTCTCTCAGGTGAGCCATTGGTGCGATGTTTGCTCAGCTATCTAAGGGCCTCTGAAGCCTCCGGTGACTGCTGGCTTCGGTCACTGTGACTACTGCCACAGTGACCATGTCAACTGGATCAAGAACCACTTCTACGGCAGTGGTTTCTTTGATCCCTACACCAGTTGGCTGCGCTCCTGTGTTTCCGCTGCCATCCTCCGGATGAGGGGATGCTTTCCTGCACTCCTTGAAGAAGAAGATGAACTGCAGGACAAAAGTTGAAGAAGAGGAGCCGAAAGGTGTCATCGTCTTCGTCATCATCTGCTGTCTCCTCCTTCTTCTCAAGCTCACAAGCAGAGGGAAAAGAAGGAGCTTCTCCCTACCAGAAGAAGTCCTGTCCTGGGACTTTTGAAGGTTTGTCTCCTTCCACGGAAGAGGTGAAGGGATCTCTTGGGTGCTCTCCCTGGTCTTCGGACTTGGGGGCCATGCCGCCAGTCTTGCCAAACACCCTGCAACTTGGGAATACCAGGTGCACCGGTCTTCAAGAGGGCTTGCGTCACCGATACTACTTCCAGGTCACCTTCCCAGACTAGTTTAGAGCTACCTCTGCCGAGTTTCTCCAGACACTCAGGTAGAAGGAGCAACTGATGATCATGCCTCACGTGTAACCCCAAGTACTCGGGTTTCTTCAAAACCCCAATTCACCTCTGCCAGTCCATGGACTGGTGTAGGCTCTTCTACCACTGTGCAGGGTCCCATGGACCTCCACGACACCTATAAATGAGAGAGATGCAGATGCTGCCTCACCCCCTGCCAGTGCTCACCTGAGTACGCAGTTGGAGAAGCTTCGGGGAGGTCCCCCACTCAGTCTTTGTCGCATGTAAAGGCCACGGCCTTGAAGAAGAGTGCATTCCCAAGAGTGTGCAATCGCTCTCCCCAGGTCAGCCCTCTCCCACGTTTGCGCGAATGAGCCCACTCACCCAGGGATAGCTTCCACGTACATTCACGTGAACCCGTTTGCTCTCCTTGGGACAGACCCCACCCACGTTCATGTGAGTGCATTCACTCTCCTAGACCCGCACAGTCATCGTCACTGTGGGTTGACAATTGCTCACTGCTTTCCTCTCCTGTCGGGGCTTGAGCTTTCAGCAGGTTCAAGAAATATGTTTGGCCCCTCTCACCTGTCCCCTTAACCTCCTGGGGTTACACCAGGAGCCACAAGTCAGACAGAAGGGCTTGTGGTTGGGATGCCATGTCCCAGTGCAGCCCTCTCACGAAGGCTTACGTTCCAGGTTCAGTCCTCAGATTGGCCTGATCTTATGCCCAAGTGGTCGAGCAGGGGTCTTAGGCGTTCTGCTGAGGGTCTTCTGCCTGCTGGGAGAGTATCCCAGGAGGACTGTGTTCTGGAAGGACCTGAGGGTCCTCTCCCTCAGGATGCGGACACCCCTGAGCTGCAGAGGAATATTTTGAGATCTTGGGGTTGATACGGCAGCACAACAATCATGAGGAAGGGACCATGGCCATGTTCATGGATCAATTATCTGCCCTCGAAGCCCACTGAGGAACCAAGAAGGAACCCAGGGCATAGTTAGGCCTGCCATGGTCCGATCTTTCTGAAGGGGTTCTGGAGGAAGTGAACTCTCTGGTCTCAGGGGAGGAGAATTCAGTTCACTGTAGCTGTTCAGATAAGATGTTTCCCCCTCCTCTCCCTCAACAGAAGCGTTTCTATACGCCCTTGGAGAAGCCCTTGCCACCCAAACAGGTTGACTTGGACTTGGTCCATCTGGGTCTAGGTCTGTCACTTCAGCAGCTTGGTGTGGAGGGTATCACCCTCTCGCAGCAAGAAGCAGCAAACATGGAATTGACTGCCGTGGCAGCATTCCAGGCAGTCTCATGGTTGGGCTTGTGGTCTCTCACATTGTCCAAGGCCGCTGCTTCTTCAGGTTCCATGAACCCTGAAGAGGAAGCCACCTTTGCAGAACTTGAGTTGGTCTGCAGGGAAGGCCATTACCTACCTAACCCACCAGGCAGCAAACCTGTGGGCAAACTTGGTTCTTAAGAGGAGTGACAGTCATGACTCGAGTATCCAAGTTTGGGCTCAGAGTCGGCATTGGCTTTGCAGAGTGGACCTTTGCTGGGCTCTACCTCTCTCTTCCCTCGAGTTGGTGGAGTCCACGGTAGACAAACATTGAGTCGAGAACAACTGACTTATCCTTCAGGCAGTGGCAAAGACCTCCGGGCCTTCGCGTGCCACAGCAGCCTGACCTTCGAGTCAGGCTGGCACTCCTCTCCCTCTCTTTGAAAGGTCCTCAAGGGAACACCCAGCCTTCTTCTGCCCCCTCCAGGAAGGGTGCACAGCCGTGCTCCTTTCAGCCCTCCTTCCAGTCAAAAGAGTGCAAGGGTAAGATGAAGAGAGGAGGATGCTAGGAGTGGCATTCCCTCCACATGCTGGCGGGGGGTGGGGGGTTACCTTTCAAGCCATTGGGCAACATGGTAGCATTACAGAGCAGAGACCTGGGTAGTGGATGTCCTTCGGGATGGATATCTACTTCCCTCAGAGTTTTGGCCACCCCTCTCCAACAGTCCAGTCCATCTCCAGACACACATTCCTGGCTCAAGGAAGGACCTCGCCCTACGGGGGAGGTGGAAGTGATGTTGAAGAAAGGCACTGTGGAAGTTGTGACAGACTGGTCCCCAAGCTTTTACAGCTGAGTCTCTCTTGTAGAGAAAGCAGGCGGATGGAATCCAGTCATAGACCTCTCTCCCCTGAACTGATTCATTCACCAGACTCGGTTCATGATGGAAATGACACGTTCTGTGCTTGCAACCATCAGGGAGTCCAACTTCATGCTCACAGTGGACCAGAAGGATGCATTTCCAAATACAGTACCCATCCATCTGTCCTCACAAGTACCTCAGGGAGATGGTGTTCCAGTTCATTGTTAGAAATTTTGTATACCAACACCTATTTACAAATATAAAAAATATATACACAATGCATTTTGTCTACTTAAACACACCTGCAATCAACTTAGTAAGGCAACAGTGTGATTAGCTTACACCCTCCTAATTCTCATAAATGTACAAAAACGAGATAAAAAGAAAGGTATATTGTTACTTAGCCACACTGTTTCGTTGTTCTACAAGCGTCTTCGTAGAATTTTAACGTCCTGGACTAACGTTTTGGAGTAACTTTTGTAAGGTATCTTCCCTTAACAGTGGTTGCTACTTGACTACCACTAGCTTTTCTTTTCCGCTCGAGCTAACCCACAAGGGGAGGTTCCAACAATATTTATGTTGGTTTAATTATTTAATTACCTCATTATTTCATTTGATTTACTCAAAGTTATTTTACTTTAAATTAATCCTAATTATAATGAATTCAATTAATGGATATCAAAGCCAAATACACCATTATTTCTGAGCTTCGGACCTGTGTCACCCAGTGAAATTCCACTAAGCACGAATTTCTAGGTATAAATATTGCTAAATATACCAGAGAAAAAAGCTATCAGGAATGCTGGGGTTACTACCCCAAGATCGATCATCTATAATGAAATAGACGTCGGTATAGGTAAGGGTGAGTGAATATTGCCACTGCCACAGGACTGTACTCTGTAGACAATCCAATGTCAAAAACCCCGGAACGTGAAGAGCCGACCCAACGCCAGCACTCACCGGACCGCCCACCGACGACCCCAGCGCCATCTGTACCTATTCCATTCTAGCACGCGTTGTTGACACACGTTTTTTCTTGTGCTCAATATTTTGTGCCTTTTTCTGGATTTACCATGTCTTCCAGTGAATTCATTGCTACTAAGTTAAGTACCATCTTCTTGTGGGGTTTCTTGTTATCGAGGCTTTATTTGGCCCTTGATTTAATAATTACAGGGTCAAATATCCGCGTTCCCCTGCGTTCGTCTTGCCTCCACCATGTTGACCTTGGGGTATGCCTTTGCAGCTTGTTTCTCTAGAGGTTTCTCTGGGTCATTTACAATTTCACTCATGTTTCATATTACCTCTTCAGGAAGTTCCTTTTGGAGGTATTTTTCTATGTCGGGCGGGATCTGGTGCCAGTGTTTGTATTTTTCATTGGGGAGGCTTCTTCCTGCTGTTTTGGTTTCTTTAATTCCTTTCTTTGTGTAACTGGCTCTCGCTTGAGTAGAAATTGTCCTCCGGGTGGTGCTTTCTTGCTGCCAGTTTTTCTAAACTCTGATATAATGGATGACATGGATATTTATGGATTTAATTTTACCCTAGCTTGGCGTCAGGAGCAGCCATTTTGGCTGCCCACTTCCTGTTCGCCTCGCTCCGTTAGGCCATACCCATAGCACAAGTTTTTATTGTTTTATATATTCGAGTATATTACATGTATTTGGGTTATTTTGGTTAACTTTAGCAGTTCCTATTAGCATTTATGATCCTAGCCTAGCCCTCTCGTCCCGATCGGTGGGTTAGGCTGTTTAGGTTAGCTTTTCCTTGTCTCAGCTCCCTTCTCTCCCGACTGTGTCGCTCGAGTCGCGGAGGGAGGCGTGGGTTGGTTGAGGGAGTTCCTCGTTCGTTGTTCCATCCGACCGTACCGCTTGTTTTGGGTGCTTGGGCCTCTGAGACCCCCCCCTCCTCCACATATGAGGGGGTGGGAGGGGGCAGGATCTCCACATACCTTGCCCTTTTGCCCTATGTGTCGGTTGTCGGTTGGCCCTCTGCACAGGAATTTCTCTCTCCTTCCCCCCTTCCTCCCTTCTCTATCCCTTCTCCCTATCTGGGCTTTGCCTTCAGGGAAAGGTGAGAGTTTGGGTTGCTGTAGGCTGGGTTATTAACCTGACCTCCCTTAGTACTTTTGGCTGGTGTCATCCTCTCTGGGGCGTGGGAAGTCGACACGATAGTTTCGGGCGCCCCTGGGAGTTTCGGTCAGTGTCTGGGGTTTCCTCCACCCACTTGGCCTCTATGCCTTGACTCCGCCATTTGTTACTCCCTCCCTGCTATAGCTTGTGGTGTGTCATCCCCTCCCGCGTGTGGGACGCCGGTCTCTTACGGCCTTCACCCCGTGGGGAGCCTAGTCCGGTTTCCAGTTGAGTGTCACCCATCCTCCTGGCCTCCATATTAGCTTCACCCACTTCGCTAGTGTCTCGTTTGTTCGCCTTCCTCTGGGTTTGGTTGAACTCCGGACACATCCAGGGTTATGCACTTTCTTATGGTTCCGTTCCGCGGTCTCCGGTCCTCCCATTGCTCTCTTGCCTGTTACCACTCTGGTGGTCTTGGTTCAGTCGGTTGGCTTTATTCACACCTCGTTCTCCCATATGCGTGGGAACTGAGGTAGTAGTGAATTCACTCCGCCCCCTCCGCTGTACCAGTGGCGGAGGTAATGGGAGTTCTGAGGTTTCCGCACCGAACATCATAACCAGGTGTGTACTGCTATCCCATGTTGTTAACCATTTATTTCACTGCTGGACTCCGGCAGTAATCCTTTTTATTTTTAATTTTTATTTTATGAGTTGCATGTCTTAGGTTAAGGTGTTCTGTTTCCATCGGAATGTCTCCGGCGTTCCTTAACTTTATGGTCATGTATTACTTTTAATTTACCTCACCGTTCCGCCGAGCCACTCCGCACGTCCCAGTAATTTACTAATTCGCATGTCCCATTACCTACTCAAGTTTAAGGCCCCTATCTCTCCGCTGGTCTACTCCGCGCGCCTTCTTGTTAGCATACTCATGTACTGTCTATCCACTTACAGATGGTATGCTGTCAGGAGCCCAGGTGTACTGCAGTGCTGCACCAGCCCCACGGTCATGTTGTCTGCTGCTCCCACTCCGGATGTGCAGTCCGGTGGGGATTTGATCGTTTGGCACCTGGACGGCTGCGAAGTTTGCTACGCTCTGTATGAGCAGGTTCAGGACGAGTCGGTAAGCTTAAAGTTGCTACCTTTAGTTTACCCGGTTGCTTTGCTTTTTAGTGAATTATAAGGTTCTTGACATATCCTTTATATATATATATATATATATATATATATATATATATATATATATATATATATTTATATATAGTATATATATATATATATATATATATATATATCATTTCTTAGTGTCCGGTTTAGTAAGTCCTTGTTTTCTTCCAGGCCGACCAGTCTTCTCGTGATGCTTCCTTGGCCACCCTTAGGGCTTGGGTGGCTGGTTTTGGGAGGAACGTCCCGTCGGGGAAGCCATACGTGCTATCGGAGATCATCTGTAACCTCCTCTACCCCGGCGCCCGGATCGCTGCGGCTGTTCCTTCTGAAGTCGCCGCCCCTTTGATTGAACAGATCCGGGTAGAGACTCAACCCTCCCAGGATGATAGCTTGTACGTGGAAGTGTCGGAGGAAGTGGCGGCCATCAATCTCGACCTGGAGCCCATGAATACTGAACCGGACCAGGAGGTAGGTAGGGAGGTAAGTGAGGCAGGGGGAGCGGGCTCCCTTTTTGATTCCCCTTCATCTTCAACATCTTCTTTCCAGGGTTTCCAGAAGTCTTCTTACCTTGAGGACAGGTCAAGATCGACTGTCCCCAAGGTGAAAAAGACTCTGAAGTTGAAGGGCTATAAGTCCTCAACCTCCCGCAGGCTACTCCTTTCCCTCGGGCGGCCACGGACTGCTAGTCCGGTGGCTTCCACAAGCAAGGCCACTTCCCCTGTTAAGGGGTCGAGATCTAGGACAGCCAAGGCTAGCCCTCCTCTTCTGCTTGCTTTCGATCCGAGGTGTTTGAGATATACTTCTTAAGAAGTTCAATAAAGAAGTTGATGCGAAATTGATAAACTCACAGAAAGGCTGCAGAGCCAGGAGAGTATGCTCTCCGGGTTCATGCGCTCCGGTGGTTCATCACTGTCCCACCCCATTCCAGATGCCTCCACTCTTCCTCCCTTTGACAAGGGAAATCCTTGGCGTTTGGCCCTTCATGCTCCCCGGCATGAAGATACCTTAACTATTGAGGGTTTAGGGACGCGCAGACTGCAGGAGTTGGAATTCTTCCCACCAGACCTGCTGCCCCCCTACCCAGGCTACGCCAGGCTGACGGAGGAGGCTTGGGTGAGATCGGACAAGGTCCCTAGGGAGACGGTCATCTTCCCAAGGGACCAGGCTCAGTCTGCCTTGCTTCGTACTTTCACGGAGTGGAAGGCAGAAAATACCAAATTGACCCCCTTCAAAGGGAACTTCACAATGTTCTCTTTGAGGGATAGGATTCCAACCCCTTGCATGTCTAAGGTGGCTCTAGCAACTGCCCAGGCATGAACAGAAGGTAAACCGTTGCCTCAACTCCGGGAAACTGATCCCACTTCTATGGTCTTTCCCGGAGACTCTGACTTCTGGAAGGATGCCCCAGCCACTTTCACGGCGGGCAAACTAGACCCAGACTGTGCTTCCACTCTATTCAGTGAGCAGCTTCCCAAAATCCCGGAGGCTCTCATGAAACCGGAGTTCGAAGCTAGATGTCGGTTGGGCCGGTCAATGAACTCCCTGTGCCTGGCGGAAGCTACGTCGGTGGTTTACTCGGAGGAGCCACTCTTCCAGGTCCTAACAAAATCTCTGCTGGCAGGATTTCAGGCAGACCTATTCGACTTTATGGTGGCACGTATGAACTGCAGCAAGCACATCTTTGCGGATGCCACCATAAGGCACGAGCCTAACAAGCTCATGAAAAGCTCGTTCTGGGGAGCTAATGTCTTCCCTGAAAGTGAAGTAAATGAGGTCCTGGCTGAAGCAACCAGGGCTAATCAAAGTCTCCGCTCCCGCTGGGGTATCCCCGCTAAGAGAAAAGCCCCCGAGTCCGCCGGGTCCCAAAACAGACCGAGGAAGTACAGGAAATTCAGGAGGCCACACACACCGACCGTCGTTCAGGCGGTGCCTTTCTCGCCTGGTCAGTCAGCCTTCTACCTCAAAGGCCCAGCCCCAACAATATCTTCTGATGCAGCCGGCTCAGCATTCCCTTGCTTCCCCCACCTTTGTAACGTCTCCGGCGTTTAACCCCTCTTACGAGAGCCAGGGGTCGTTTCGAGGGTTTAATAGAAACGCAAGGGGAAGCAGAGCAAGGGCCTCTTTCAGAGGCAAGGCTGCATTGCGGTCTCTCTCCCAGGGGAGAGGAGGCTGGGGCAGAGGAAACAAGCCTTCACCCTCCCAGTGAGACAATTCAGGTAGGCGGGAGGCTTTACCTGTTCCGAGACCAGTGGACCTTCAGCCCGTGGGCCCACAGTATAGTCTCCAAAGGCCTGGGTTGGAGTTGGATCAAGGACCCTCCACCTCCAGTCAGGTTCCATCAACCCCCATCCAAAGCCCTGCAGGACTTTGTGAGGGAATTACTCCAAAAGAGGGCCATAAAGAAAGTGAGACACCTGAAATTCCAAGGCAGATTGTTCAGCGTTCCCAAGAAAGGTACCAATCAACAAAGGGTAATCTTAGATCTGTCTCGTCTCAATCTTTACCTACAATGCGACAAATTTCGCATGCTTACAATCTCGCAGGTGTGGATTCTTCTTCCCCGTGGAGCCGTCACCACCTCTATAGATCTTTCAGACGCATACTATCACGTCCCGATTGCGAGAAACTTCTCTCCTTACCTAGGATTCAGACTAGGGAAACAAGCCTACTCGTTCAGAGTCATGCCATTCGGGCTCAACATAGCGCCCAGAATTTTCACCAAACTGGCAGAAACAGTAGTGCAGCAGTTACTGTCCCAGGGGATCATGCTGGCGCGATACCTGGACGATTGATAATTTGGGCATCCAACGCCGAGGAGTGCCAGAGAGCTACAGCCATAGTGATCGAGTTTCTGGAGTCCCTTGGCTTTCAGATAAACAGGGAGAAATCCCGCCTAACTCCGGAGGCTCGGTTTCAGTGGCTGGGTATCCAGTGGGACCTAGACTCACACAAGCTGTCTCTTCCACCAGCCAAAAGGAGAGAAATAGCCAAAGCCACCAGGCAATTCCTCAAATGCAGGAAAGCCTCTCGCAGGACTCAAGAAAGAATCCTGGGTTCTCTTCAGTTTGCATCGATCACAGATCTGCTTCTGAAAGCAAAACTGAAAGACATAAACAGAGTGTGGCGGAGACGAGCCAATGTCAAGCTCAGAGACAAGGTTTCATTAATTCCTCCAGTTTTGAGGAAAAGACTCTGGCCGTGGTCCACAGTCAAGGGTCTTTCAAAGTCAGTGCCCCTCCAATTTCCTCCCCCATCTCTACTAATCCACACAGACGCTTCGTTAAGCGGCTGGGGAGGATACTCCCAACACAAAAAAGTACAAGGTACATGGTCCACAATGTTCCGCCAGTTCCACATCAATATTCTAGAGGCAATGGCAGTGTTTCTGACTGAAAAAACTTTGCCCTGCCAATCAGATTCATATCAGACTGGTTCTCGACAGTGCAGTGGTGTGCATTGTATGAAAAGGGGAGGCTCCAAATCGAGCCGGATCAATCAAGTTTTGATAGCCATTTTCTCCCTGGCGAAAAAACACAGCTGGCACCTGTCAGCCACCCATCTAGCAGGAGTCCGGAATGTCATTGCAGACTCTCTGTCCAGGACAACTCCGCTGGAGTCAGAATGTTCCCTGGACAAGGCTTCATTAGAGTGGATCCGCCGTCAGGTTCCGGGTCGTCAGGTGGACCTGTTTGCCACAGAGAGCAACCACAAACTCCCTTGTTATGTTGCTCCCAACCTGGACCCTCAAGCTCACGCCACAGATGCAATGTCATTAGACTGGAACAAGTGGCAGAAAATCTATCTGTTTCCACCAATAAACCTGCTGATGAAAGTGTTGCACAAGCTCAGGTCATTCAAAGGTCAAGTGGCCCTGGTAGCTCCCAACTGGCCGAAGAGCAGCTGGTTCCTCTTCTCTTGGAACTGAAACTTCGGTGTCGTCAAATACCCAGACCACAGCTGACCTAAATAGTACAAACTCCGACTGTGTCAGCTTCCTCAAGAATTCTGAATGCCCTGGCTTTATGGACTTCATGAAATTCACTGCTCAGAGAGGTGCGGATATTGATCCTATTAATACACTGTTTGTGGAATCAGATAAAAGAGATTCTACCCTCAAACAGTACGATTCAGCTGTTAAAAAATTGACATCTTTTCTGAAAGAAACTGAAGCTCAAGTCATGACCACGAATTTGGCAATATCTTTCTTCAGGTCATTGTTTGAAAAAGATCTGGCTTCAGCCACGATTACCACAGCAAAGTCAGCTTTAAAAGAGGTGTTTTTGCATGGCTTCAAGATTGACCTATCAGATTCATACTTTTCATTAATCCCGAGAGCTTGCGCTCGTCTGAGACCAACAACCCGTCCACATACGGTTTCTTGGTTCCTTAATGATGTTCTGAGATTAGCATCATAAACCAATAACGATCAGTGTCCTTATTTGAATCTGTTAAGGAAGACGTTGTTCCTTATTAGCCTAGCTTCAGGTGCCAGGATATCGGAGCTGTCTGCTCTCTCTAGAGGTGCGAATCATGTGGATTTCCTCCCATCAGGAGAAGTTCTTCTTTCCCCAGATCAAAAGTTTTTAGCAAAAAATGAAGACCCTCAGGTTAGGTGGTCCCCTTGGAAGGTTGTTCCTCTTCCACAGGATCCGTCTTTGTGTCTAGTTACTACCCTAAGGGCTTATTTATGGAGAACTTCTCAGGTTTCGTCTGGTCCTCTTTTTATCAGGGAAAAAGGAGGAACGCTTTCCTTAAAAGCTATCAGACAACAGATTCTATATTTCATTAAACAGGCTAACGCGGATTCAGTACCTAAGGTTCATGATATCCAAGCAGTGGCTACCTCCACTAATTATTTTCACAATATGAATTTTGAAGAGCTTAAAAAGTATATGGGTTGGAAATCTCCATCAGTGTTTAAGCACCACTATCTTAAATCACTGGAAGCTCTGAAGTTCCCTACAGTGGCTGCAGGGAGCATTGTCCCTCCGCCCTAGTTAATTAAATTTTTTCACCCTGTCTTTTACCCCTCCCGCCTGCCTGCCTCATTTACTTACCCTGCCATCTTCTCCTAGGTCAGGCATGCTTCACAGCCTGACTCCTGATATTGTGATGCTGTACATTTTTGCGGTGTTAGTCTTTAAGTCCTTGACATGTTATATTTTTCTATGATTTAGTCTTAAGTCAGTGGGTACCTTTATATATATTTCATTGTTAATTCTAGTCCTGGTACCTTCCATATGTTTTCTTGATTGTTATCCCTAATTATTATGCATTTTCCTGTTCATGTTCCTTTTGGTATATTTTGATACTGGGATAATTAAAACTAATTTACAACTGGTGTTTTTATATTTGTCCACCTATCTACTTGTCTTAAAACTAATTTACAACTGGTATTTTTATATTTGTCCACCTATCTACTTGTCCCTTTTAGACTTTCACCAAGCTTAGTATGTTTCTTTGTTATGATTTCAACGGGTGACACAGGTCCGAAGCTCGGAAAAGGGATTTTGACAAAGGAAAATCTATTTCTGAGGGAGGACCTGTGTCACCCGGTGACCCTCCCAGATTCGGGTTTTCTCCCTGCTAGGCATACCAAGCTTGTAGGGGGTGCTACCCTGGAATGGGTACAGATGGCGCTGGGGTCGCCGGTGGGCGGTCCGGTGAGTGCTGGCGTTGGTCGGCTCTTCACGTTCGGGTTTTTGACATTGGATTGTCTACAGAGTACAGTCCTGTGGCAGTGGCAATATTCACTCACCCTTACCTATACCCACGTCTATGTCATTATAGATGATCGATCTGGGGTAGTAACCCCAGCATTCCTGATAGCTTTTTCTCTGGTATATTTAGCAATATTTATACCTAGAAATTGTGCTTAGTGGAATTTCACCAGGTGACACAGGTCCTCCTCAGAAATAGATTTTTCCTTTGTCAAAATCCCTTATTTATTAAATTACTAAGGGTTTCGTTTAAGCATTTAATACCTCAGTCATGAACGAAACTCAATGGTGTGTTTTTAGTAACATTTATTACCTTTAAGAGGAACTAAATTTTTATTTATTAGGAATGCGCAATATTTTTTGTACAATTCCATCATCCTGACAGAATTTTCCAACTTCATGGCACCCTGTTTCGGGCTCTCAGCCACGCCCCAGGTGTTCACACAAATCCTCTTTCATCATAAAAACCCAAACTTAGCCTACCACAAAACGAGTGTTGACCCATTTGCACAGGATACTTCTCCTGAGGTATCTTGATAATTGGCTAGTCCTGGTGAGCTCTTGGTTGCAGTTGCTCCAGGACAAAGATCTCCTTCTCGAGTTTTGTCACAAACTAGGAGTTGTGGTAAACTTTGAGAGTCCGATTTCATACCCAGGCAGTGGATAAAGTACCTGAGCATGCTGATAGATATGGCAGCAGTGAGAGTCTTCCCTTCAGACTCATGCATCCCCTCAGACTCATGTATCAGCAGGCACCTGTTGTCCCTGGAGATGCTAGTCCCTCATGGGCGGCTTCACCTTTACTCCCTTCAGTGGAGGATGAAGGAGTTCTGGTCTTTGGAAAGGGATACCCCATTCCTTCCCATTCCTCTCTCAGAGGTGGTGAGACAGGACTTTGCTTGGTGGCTAGATGACAGGAACCTCGTAATAGGAGTGTCTCTACACACTCCCCCTCAGGAGATGCTTCTGTTCTCGAGTGCATCAACTGAGGGATGGGGCACACACCTGGAGGAGTTGCTGATTTCAGGTGTGTGGAGCTGGAATGACAGGCACCTTCACATCAATATCCTGGAACTCAAGGCAGCCTTCCTGGCTCTCCACGAGTTTCAAGATAAGTGATGGGGCACTCGGTATTGTTGATGAGCAATAACACCATGGTAGTGGCATATGTCAGCAAGCATGGGGGGCCTAGTGTCTCTTCTGCTACATCTGTTGACAGTGCAGGTGCACAAGTGGGCAGTAGCACACTCGGTAGAGCTGTCAGCCAGATACATTCCAGGAAAGAGGAATATAGTGGCAGACAAGCTCAGTTGCCAGGGTCAAGTGATAGGGACAGAGTGGTCCCTTCATCCAGACATTATGGAGAGGCTGTTTGACCTTTGGGGTCGATCATCGGTTGATCTGTTTGCCACACGGCACAACAGAAAGCTACAGGTGTTTTGTTCCATCATACCAGACCCATGGGCTGCAGCAGAGGACTCCTTCCAGCACCCATGGGACAACCTAAACACAAAAGCTTTTCGGTTTTGTCTGATTCATAAGGTGATCAACAGGGTAGTGATCGCCCTGAATCTCAGAATGACCCTGGTGGTTCCCAAATGGCCACCTGCTGATGGTATCCAGACCTGCTAGCTCTGCTCTCCAAGACACCAAGAGAGATTTCCCCCCATCCCAGCACAACCTTCTATGTCAGCCACACATAGAACGCTACCACCAGTCAGTGGAGTCCCTGTCACTTCATGGCTGGAGACTATCCAGCATCTCTTGCGAGTGAGAGGTTTTTCTCGCCGCACAACGACAGAGATGTCTGGATACCTACGTCAATCCTCTGTGTCTGTGTACCAGGGGAAATGGGCCATCTTCTGTGGTTGGTGTCATATATGAGGCATCTCTCTGGTTGGAGCTACTATTCAGCAGGTAGCAGACTTTCTCATCTCAGTTGTGAAGGGCTATAGGACCGCCCTGGGCCTAGTCCTGTTCCTGAAAGGCGTTGATATCTCCTCCTCGCTGGGGATTTCTTTGCTGATGAGAAGCTTTGAAAGGTCTTGCCTTTCCAGGGAACTCAGGCCCCCTGCGTGGGATGTGACTCGTTCTTAGGAGTCTGACTCGTGTACTGTATGAACCTTTATGAGAGTTACTAGACAGGGATCTGATTCTCAAAACTTTCTTGCTTGCCCTGGCATCGGTGAAGAGAGTAGGCGAACTTCGTGGACTTTCCTTTGACGTTAACCCTTTAACGCTGACTGGACGTATTTTACGTCGACAAAAGTTGTCTGTCGGGTGTCGAGTGGACGTAAAATACGTCGACTACAAAAAGTTTTTTTAAATATTCGCAGAAAAATACTTATAGGCCTTGTTGCAAAAAATTTTAAATCGTGCCTTGAGGGATGCTGGGAGTTCACGGATCACGCTGTTGTTTTGTTTATAAGCGTGACCCAGCTGCACATGCGCGAATTTCTTTCTTATCCCAAAAGAAACCATCAGCTAACTCTGCTGAAAATCTCAGAAATTCTTTAGTCACTTTGTCGTAATTTTGCAATGTTTTCTATTAGCTAAATAAAGTTTTGTTCATGACACTTACCTGCCAGATATATATAGTTGTATTCAACCGACAGAATTTCAAAACTCGCGGCACACGCAGTGTGGCCAGGTGGTTAGTACTCATTCCCGCCGCTGGGAGGCGGGAATCGGGAACCATTCCCATTTTCTATTCAGATTTTCTCTGTCGCCGGTACTGTTAACATCTGTTACAGTACTCACTGATTTCGTTAACTTGCTTTTTCCCCACTTAAGTATTCTCTCTTCTTGACTTTTGGTTTTGATTCTTGGACTGTGGATTACACACGCTTTTTTCTGGACTGTTGTGATTTTGCTTATGACCTCTCTTTAACTGGCGTTCGGTTCTAGTTCTGCTAGTTTCCGTATGTTGTGTGAGTGATTGGGCAGAGGCTACCTAAAGTTTCCGTAGACCTCACTCGGTTTGTTTGAGGTGTAGTATGTTTGTCTTATAGATGATCGATGTAAGGAGTGTGAACTCATCGATGCTGCTGGAAGTCTTACCATTCGTATGTCTTCAAGTAAGTTGGAGCGTGACAGGTTAGAAGTCTCTCCAGGAGTGTGCAAGAGTCAGGTTATTTCCTCCTCCTGATAATCCTAACGTAGTTGATGTTGCACCTGTCTCTTGTGGTTTTGCCTTCGCCCTGATATTGTGTCTGTGAGGTCTGCCCGGGCGCAGATCATGAGTTCTATCCGCGCGCCGGTGAACAAAGTGACATCTCTCCAAAGTGCTGTGAAGTGTAGTGCTCCCAGTGTTGTGGAGGGGGCGCTGATCGCCCCCAATGCTTCTAGGCCTGACCGCTTGTCAGACTCCCAGGACACAGGGAGAAGGTGGCGTCGAAGCCGCAGGCGAAGGTTACGGGGGCTTCCCACCGATATGATCGCCTTCGCAGGTCCTGTTGTCGCCCCAGGCTGCCAGATCGCTTCGCGCCGCATTCTCAAGGACTGCTTTTTCGCCCTCCGGGAGCGCCCCCTCCTCGCAAGGGTTGGAATTCTCGTAAGGACTCTCGTCCTCTCAAGAGGAGCTGTGTTCAAGAGGACGCTTCTCGTCAGTCCTCTTCGTCGGCTAGTTATTTTGAAGCTTTTCCACCGCAGAAGAAGTCTAGGATTGCCTGATGAGGATGTTTCGAGCGCCTCAGCCTATGAGAGAACTTTCTGCTCCTGTGAGGAAGAAGAAGGCCTCGCCCATCGCTCTCCCATAGGATTGTCTCTCCTCCAGACATGATTCTTCTCCTTCTAAGAAGATTTGCTGGAGATGTAGCGACAGCTGTCTTCTCTTATTGCAGAGAGATGACTCTGCTCCTCGTCGTCGCAAGGACTTGACTTTGCCTGTCAAGAGATCAAGGAAGTCTCCTTTCTCCTGCTCCGCTGTCGCCTCCTTCTCCTGGTGTGTCGCCGCTTTCTGTCGCTCTGTTAGCTCTCTCTTGCTCCTCGTCGTGACTCGCCAACAGGACGCCGCGAGCTTCTTCCGTGACGCCGCAGCCGCTTCAGACGCCTGTTCAGACGCCGATAGGACGCTCGTTTTTGGGCGTGACGCCCAGGACGACGCTCTCAGGACGCCTAGACGCTCAAGACGCCTCGCTGCTCTTCAGGACGCCTGAGCATTCTGTTTCATCTGAGAAAAGAAGATCCTTCTTCGTATTGACCCGGGCACTTCGCTCTAAAGTGTTGGGTGACTCGTTGCTTCTCCGCTGTGGCGGAGAGGTTCAGCGATTCGATCCTGCTGAAGTCGAGCTCGCCTGGCTTCTCTTCTTCGATTATCGTTTTTAACCGCTTGTTAAGGACTTGTTCGGGGACAAGTTTAAACCTTCTGCTCCTCTTCTCCTCCTTCTCAGCTAGCTTCTCCAAAGCCAGGGAGAGCCGGTTTTTGAAGATGACTTCTTCACATACTCAAGAGGGCTTTCAAGAAAGTCAACGTGGATGGAGGGAACGGAAGTCCCATGGCAAGACCTCTTTCGCTGTGCCTCCGTTTCAAGCTTTCAGGCAAGGCTGGTATGTAGGCGAGACGGAGGAAGATCTCAGCCCTAGAGTTCCTTCCCTCTTCTCTCTCAAGGATTTTTACCAGTCTTGTCGACGCTTCCAGAAGGTCTCATCTGCCTACTGCTAAGGTTTCTTGGACCTTGTCAGAGACTGACCATCATCTCAAAGGTCTCTTCCGCACCATGGAGGTGTTTAATTTTTTGGACTGGTGCTTGGGAGCCTTAGATCTTGTTTGTTTTCTAAGCTCGACTTATTACCTTGGGGGAGTTTCTAGTGTCCTTTTTTTTTAACTGTATGGACAAGGCAGTTAGGATGGATCTGAAGAACCATGCCTCACTTTGGCACGGGCCTCTTAAAGAAGAGGGCCTTGTTTTGTGACTTCACTGCTAAGTCTGTCTCTCCTTCGCAAAGGGCAGAATTATTGTTCGCTCCTTTGTCCAACCATCTGTTCCCCCAGTCCTTGATTCGGGACATTTCCGCTAGTCTTAAGGAGAAGGCCACGCAAGATCTGTTGGCTCATTCTTCTAGACGTCCTCCAGCTCCTTCTCTCTTCTTTCTTTTCTTCTGCTTCAGCTTTGTCCTCCAGGAAGAAGTTAGTCTTTTCTGGAGGAACTTCTTCCTCTAGATCGCTCTCCGCGAGGAAGAGGTTTCCTCACCAGAGGAGCGCCCCCTAAAACCTAGGGAAAAAGACTCTTTCTCACCTCCAGACACCTGGGTAGGAGCCAGGCTTTTTATTTGCGGGAGCCTGGAGAACTAAAGGCGTGACGCATGGTCTCTCTGACCTCATAGAGAAAGGCTACAAGATCCCTTTCATGTTTCCACCCCTTTGCATCGCCGCCTGTGATCTGTCGCCGCCTACCATCGAGAGAAGCAACAGATTCTTTTGGACCTCCTGGAGCAGTTACAGAAAAAGAGAGCCGTGGAAACAAGTTCTGAAGTTGGATTCCTCCGGTTCTAAGCAACAGGCTTTTCTTAGTCCCAAACAGTCGGGAGAGTGGAGACTGGTCCTAGATGTAAGCGCTCTTGAATCGCTTTATTTCAAAGGACAGATTCAAGATGGAAACGCCTCAGTCGGTTCTAGGGGCCTTAAGACCAGGGGACTGGATGGTCTCTCTGGACTTACAAGATGCGTACTTCCATGTTCCCATTCATCCTCAATCAAGGAAGTACCTGAGATTTGTGCTGGGGGGACGTGTCTTCCAGTTCAGAGCGCCCCTGCTTCGCCTGTGCACCGCCTCCCATGATCTTCACGGTGATCATGAAAACGCCATGCAGGTGGCTTCACCTGGCGGGTGTTCGGGCGTCATTCTACTCAGACGACTGGCTCATACCGCAGCCCTTCTCGGAGAAGTGTCTGGAGGACCTGGATCACACTGAATTTGACGGTCCTGGACTCTTGTGAACTGAAGAAAAGTCCCATCTGGATCCCACGCAGTCCATCGCTCATCTGGGGATTCAGATGGATTCAGGCTTTGAGCTTTTTCCATCCCGGAACGCAACGGCTTTTGCTTACAAAGTTTCGTTCTTTTCTAGGAAAGAAACATGCTCGTGAGGGAATGGATGAGTTTGCTGGGGACCATTTCCTCGCTGGAGAAGTTTGTTTCTGGGAGGTTCTTATTCAGACCACCCAGCCTTTTCGAGAACTGGAGGGTAAAGGAGAATCTGGAAGAGATTTTGACAATATCTCCTTTTGTCAAGGATCATCTGAAGCGGTGGTTCGACCCCTGAAGCTTTGCAGAAGGGTTTCTCTTCGCTTCAGGAGTTCCGACTCAGTGTTGTTTTCCCGACGCTCCAGGAAGGATGGGGAGCAACACTAGAGGGAGGAAGTGTCAGCACCTGGAGAGGGGAACAGGTGTCCTGGCACATAAATTCAAGGAATTGGGTGCTATCTTTCTGGCTCTTCACCCTTCTCGAAGCCTGTTGCAGGCAGAATTGTCCAAGTCAATTCGACAATACCACAGCTCTAGCGCACTCTCAAAAACAGGGGTACTCATCTCGCTCCCTGTTCATCCTTGCGAGGGAGATCCTGCTCTGGACTCATGCTCGAAGGGTCACTATTCTCACGAGGTTCATTGCGGGAGTGGAGAATATCCAGCAGACCTTCTCAGTCGGCAAATCAGTTGCTACCGATCGAGTGGACCTCTTTCTTCACAAGGAGTGTATGTTTAGGAGTTGTGGGAGAATTTGGGGACGCCCTTCAGTGACCTTTTGCCACGCCCAGGACGGCAAGACTCCCCTTTATTGCCTCTCCGTTCCAGACCCAGGAGCGCAGGGGCCAGACGCCCTCTGGGACTGAAAGGCTCGACCTTTACGCTTTCCCCTCCCTTCCAAGATCCTGGGAGAAGTGATAAGGAAGTTTGCAATCGTCAGAAGGAGCAAGGGATGACTCTAATAGCCCCCTCTGGCCAGCAGCGGATTGGTTCCCAGAGACCCTGTCCTTCCTAGTGGACTCCCAAGAACGCTCTATTGAGTGGACCTTCAAGCAACTGCATTTCGAAAGGTTCCATCAAAACCTCCGCCTGAGTCTGACTGCTCAGACTATCTCTGCTGGCCAGAGCAAGAGGCTGAGCTGTGGCAGCGCCACGCTAATGCCAGGAGACCTTCTCGAATGCGGCTCACCAGTACAAGTGGTCTTTAGAAGATGGTGTAGGAGTAAAGGAGTTTCCTCGACCACGACCTCTTGTAATTAATAATAAATAGCTGACTTCCTTTTTTATCTTAGGCATAAGAATAAACTGGCAGTCCTGACTATTAAGGGGGTTATAGAAGTATGTTATCAGCAGTTTTTAGGCACAGAGGCCTGAACTTGTGCGAGAACAGCGATCTTCACGACTCACTGAGATCCTTCGAGACTGTCAGGGCTCCTCAACTCAGACACCTTCTGGAATCTGGATGTTGTCCTGAAGTTTCTTATGTCTAGTACTTCTTGAACCTCTGCTTCGCTTCCCTCAAGAACGTGATTTATGAAAGCTGTCTTCCTAACGGCCTGGCGACAGCCAAGAGGATCAGTGGAAGTGCAGGCTATTAGCAAATATATTGGCTTTCTTTTAGGTCCTACGCTGTATGCTCCCAAATCTTTGTTCTTAGCCCAAGAACGAAAATCCTTCAAACCCTGGCCCAAATCTTTGAAATCAAAGGTTTGACGGAACACTTGGGCAAGAGTCAGAAAGAGTCTTGTGTCCTGTCAGGGCTCTTAAGTCTCTACTTTAGCCAAGACCAAGAATACTAGAGGCTCATCAATCTTGTGGTGTTCGTGAAGAGACCTGATCTTCCCATGTCCAAGAATGCCTTAGCATTTTTTAAGAAGTAATTATTCGAGGCTCATTCCTCCTGCCTGTGAAGGTGACATGAGATTCTGGAGTAAAAAGCTCATAGCTAGAGCCATCATACTCGATGGCTTTCCAAAAGAATATGTCTCTGAATGATATTCTTGGTGCTACTCTTCTGGAGAAGTAATTGTGTTCGCCTGCATTACTTCATGGATGAAGACTTACATTTGAAGACTGCTCGGGACCGCACGCTTCCGCAGAGACACAATGTTGGGAGAAGAAGGCACACTATCCTATCCTTTAGGGTTAGGTAGCATTTTTTAATCTTGTTGTTGTTTATTTCTGGCTGTTGGGTGGCCATTGAGGTGACATCCCAATTTAGCCTATGCTAGGTTTTTTTACCTTAGATAGGCGGTCAGGTGGTTGGTCGTTGCCCTTCTCCCCTCTGTATGGTAACATGATCTAGTCCTATTGTGGTCACGCCCTTGGACAGGTTTGGTCTGGATCTCTCCAGCTTTATAGGTCCCTTTACCTGCTGGAGACTCTGGATAAGCAGAAGCAGGCTTGGGTGACAGATAACCTCGGTCAGCTATGCTAACAGGTAAGGAACCAAGGCGCCATTCGCCTGCATTTATTTCTGTTTCCTAAACTTATTCTCTGTCTCTTCCACCTCCTACGGTGGGATTCAGCCATATATATCTGGCAGGTGCAACATGAACAAATGATATTTTAATGATAAAATATGTTTGTCTGCTGGGCAGATATATATACTTTTAGTGCCCTCCCGCCTCCCTCTCTTGGACAGTGGCACTAGAAAAATCTGAATAGAAAATGGGAATGGTTCTCATCTCGCCTCCCAGCCGGCGGGAATGAGTACAACTACCTGGGCCATACTGGCGCAGCCGCAGTTGAAATTCTGTCGATTTGAGAAATACAGCTATATATATATCTGCCAGGTAAGTATGAACAAACCTTATTTTATCATTTAAAATATCATTTTATATATGAAAATCTGCACAATTTCATGTAGAATACAACAAAAAATAACTCATGGTTGTAGCTTTTATCAACTTTGACATATTTTCATATAAATCACAATAAGTGCCAAAATTTCAACCTTCAGTCAACTTTGACTTGACCGAAATGGTCGAAAAATGCAATTGTAAGCTAAAACTCTTACATTCTAGTAATATTCAATCATTTACCTTCATTTTGCAACAAACGAGAAGTCTCTAGCACAATATTTCGATTTAAGGTGAATTTTTGAAAAAAACATTTTCCTTACGTCTGCACTAACTCTGCTGAAAATCTCAGAAATTCTTTAGTCACTTTGTCATAATTTTTGCACTGTTTTCTATTAGCCGTTACATAAAGTTTTATATATTATATATGAAAATGTGTGCAATTTCATGTAGAATACAACAAAAAATAACTCATGGTTGTAGCTTTAACAATTTTGACATATTTTCATATAAATCACGGTAAGTGCCAAAATTTCAACCTTCGGTCAACTTTGACTTGACCGAAATGGTTAAAAAATGCAATTGTAAGCTAAAACTCTTACATTCTAGTAATATTCAATCATTTAACTTCATTTTGCAACAAACGAGAAGTCTCTAGCACAATATTTAGATTTATGGTGAATTTAAAAAAAAAAAAACTTTTTCTTTACGTCCGCACTAACTCTGCTGAAAATCTTGTAAGAGCCTGGCGCCGTCTCTTCCAAACACGTGTGTGTTCGTGTGTTAAATCGTCCATCGGAGGGACAAGATGACAAGAGCATCTCGTTTTCTTTCTCTAAAGGAACGATTTCAACCATACAATATTTCCGTCTGTTTCTCCCTAACCATTGTTGTCTTGATGTATGTACAATCACCACTACTTGCATTGCCATGCAAGCATTCTAATCATGTACTCATAATGTTCCAACGAGTCTTCTGTATCAAACTGTGTGTATGTTTCTGTTTGTGGAGACGCCAAACATCTCGCCACTCCAATGGACGAAGAACACACGTGTTTGGAAGAGACGGCGTCAGGCTCTTACAATCTCAAAAATTCTTTAGTTACTTTGTCATAATTTTTGCACAGTTTTCTATTAGCGGTTACATAAAGTTTTATATATGAAAATGTGTGCAATTTCATGTAGAATACAACAAAAAATAACTCATGGTTGTAGCTTTTATCAATTTTGACATTTTCATATAAATCACGATAAGTGCCAAAATTTCAACCTTTGGTCAAGTTTGACTTGGCCGAAATGGTCGAAAAATGCAATTGTAAGCTAAAACTCTTACATTCTAGTAATATTCAATCATTTACCTTCATTTTGCAACAAACGAGAAGTCTCTAGCACAATATTTCGATTTATGGTGAATTTTTGAAAAAAAAACTTTTTCCTTACATCCACGCGCGCTAACTCTGCTGAAAATCTCGGAAATTCTTTAGTCAGTTTGTCATAATTTTTACACCATTTTATATTAGCCGTTACATAACGTTTTATATATGAAAATGTGCGCAATTTCATGTAGAATACAACAAAAAATAACTCATGGTTGTAGCTTATATTTTCATATAAATCACGGTAAGTGCGAAAATTTCAACCTTCAGTCAACTTTGACTTGACCAAAATGGTCGAAAAATGCAATTGTAAGCTAAAATTCTTACATTCTAGTAATATTCAATCATTTAACTTCATTTTGCAACAAACGAGAAGTCTCTAGCACAATATTTCGATTTATGGTGAATTTTTTAAAAAAACTTTTTCCTTACCTCCGCACGTGCTAACTCTGCTGAAAATCTCAGAATTTCTTTAGTCACTTTGTCGTAATTTTTGCACCGTTTTATATTAGCCGTTGCATAAAGTTTTATGCATAAAATGTGTGCAATCTCATGTAAAATACAACAAAAAATAACTCATGGTTGTAGCTTTTATCAATTTTGACATATTTTCATATAAATCACGATAAGTGCCAAAATTTCATCTTTCGGTCAACTTTGACTCAGCCAAAATGGTTGAAAACTGCAATTGTAAGCTAAAACTCTTACATTCTAGTAACACTCAATCATTTACCTTCATTTTGCAATAAACGGGAAGTCTCTAGCACAATATTTCGATTTATGGTGAATTTTTGAAAAAACTTGTTTTTACGCCCGTGCGTTACGAATTCATGCATCATTTTGTGATAATATTTTCTCTGGTTGCTTTGATCATTTTACAATTTGTTATATACCAAAATCATCGCAATTTAGTGTACAATACAACGGAAAAAAAAATAACTCATTAGCTTTAACTGTTTTGCTCACAGCGTGATTTCTATACAATTATATATGACATTTTTTTTGCGCTGTCATATATTCCAATATTTATATATGATAATGATATTTTTTTCATTTCTGATGGTTGCATACTAAACTTCATGCAATGAGAAAAAAAGGAGCCAAAAATGAACTCTTAACCTTAAAAACTAAGCGTGCTGTGATTTTTTGAAAAAAAAACTTTCTTTCCGCTTTGGCGCTAACTCTCAAACCCCGCCGGCATACGGCAGACACTTTTGTAAATAGAGGCTCAGCGTTTAAGGGTTAAGCACTTGAGGGGATGGGGATCTGTTACGCTTGATTTCATCCTGGATCTCGTAGTGATGACTCAGAATCCGTCGGTCCCTGACGCCAGGTTTGAGTCCTTCTCGATACCCTCCCTAGAGGACTTTATTGATAATGATTCAGATGAGATGCTACTCTGTCCAGTTAGGGTGTTGCGGTGCTGTCTTAAGAGGATTCGACATCTCCAGCCTGAGTGTCGATGACTCTTTGTTAGTACTGGCTTGACCAAGAGAGAGATGTCCAAGAACAACATCTCTTTCTGGCTTCATGAGGCTATCAAATGGGTGTTCTCTGATACTCGGGCTGAAAGGCAAAGTGAATGCTTACCGTCCAGGTGGGCAGGACTCCCACCAGGCAGACAGTAGTTAACTACCTAACCACCTTGTTTAAAAGTTAAGCGACTGTTCTCCAGCTATGGTGAAGCAAATTCCTCATGTAAAAACCTCAGGTTTGTATAGTTAGGAAAAATACAAATTACTTTTAAAATTTGTCATATCTGCTGTAAAATCAGACTTAAAAATTTTATATTCTGTTCATAATGAAGGACTTAGACTATGCTTAGGACTTCGAAATTTTTTTTAAGCAGATGTATACATTTTGAAAGATGATTCCTTGGCAACTTTTTATTGCTTACAAGCCGCAAGCAAGTCATTCATCTACCAGGTAATGGGAATTTTTTCATAAATAATGTTAGGATTGGTCATTGTTTTGTTGAAAAACACTGGAGGACAGGAGAAACAAGGGAACAATCGTAATAAGATTGTTCCTTGTTTCTCCTGTCCTCCAGTGTTTTTCGTTGAGGTGGCGAGTTGACATAAGTCACAGTGGGAGTGACAGCGTTAGTTAGGTTTTGGATGGCAATCTGAGGTTCTGGGCAACTCAGTTATTAAGGCAACAGCATGGTTGATTGGTAGGAATGGAGCAGCTGGAAGTCATTTTGATGGACGGGTCTGTAGTACCTGTTTGACTTCAATAGGAGGATGAGGACCTCTCCGTCTCTGTGTGTGTGTAATGGCTTCTTCGTTGGTAGCAGCATGGACAGGTCTGTGGTACCTGTTTGACTTTGATGGGAGGATGGAGGACCTCTCCTTCTCTGTGTGTGTGATGGCTTCTTCATTGGTAGCAGCATGGACAGGTCTGTGGTACCTGTTTGACTTCGATGGGAGGATGAGGACCTCTTGGTCTGTGTGTGTGTGTGTGATGGCTTCTTCATTGATAGCAGCATGGACAGGTCTGTGGTATCTGTTTGACTTCAACGAGGAGAAGAGGACCTCTCCGTCTCTCTCTCTGTGTAATGGCTTCTTCGTTGGTAGCAGCATGGACAGGTCTGTGGTACCTGTTTGACTTTGATGGGAGGATGAGGACCTCTCTGTCTGTGTGTGTGTGTGTGTAATGGCTTCTTCATTGGTAGCAGCATGGACGGGCCTGTGGTACCTTATCACTTTGACAGGGGGATGAGGACCTCGCTGTCTGTGTGTATATGGCCTCTTCAGTAACAGCTTGATTTGTCTGTTTATTCTGTATTCTACATTGATGTTGAGTATGATTTTTCATTACATTATTATAATTGTAGTGTCAAGCAGTGTATGGCTCTGATAATATTGTTATGATTTCGTATGATGGATTTGTTTATTGATTTATTTAAATTGCTTGATTTGTTTACGTGTTTTAAATGTTGTTATTTGTGTAAATGATCATTTCATGTGTTTTTGCCACCCAGAACCTGAACTCACTTGTAAATATGTAAATTTCTATATATAATAAATTAGTATTCAGGTAATTTGATTGTTTTGTTCAGTCCTCCTCCTTCATTAGTCATGTTTTTATTTTGAACCTGCTGGTCTCTATTGACAAGACCATTTTACAATAATCATTCTCGACCATTTCTCCCTAAGGAAAAATACTCATTGATGCTTTGAATCAGAGTGTAATCATCCTTCGAGTAGTAGAATTTCCTCCTTGTCCATACTAAGTATATGCCCATTTGTATTAAGTATCAAAATAGCAACATTGCTTAAAACATAAAAGGCAAAAAGGTCCACTCTATGCATTATGCAGAGATAGATCCCAGTCACCCAATTTGGGTGGGGTATCTTGCATTATCTTCATGGCAGGGAAATTATTAAGAGATAGTTTGTATCCAGCTCTTCTGAGATTACTAGAGGAGTGCTATTTAAAAAAGTAATTTTTTGTGGATTTTGAGAAGCTTTTGGCAGAGTACTATGATTAGTCACTTAGACATTAGAAAAGTTTAAGTACTCATAAGACTTGGTGAGCAGGTGTTGCTACTCTATCATGATACTGGGTCAAAAGTGAAGGCAAATAGAAGTATCAAAAGAATTTGAAGTGTATCATTCATCATTTATAGATTGCACAAAGGGAGATTGACTGTCTTCTCTGTCTGTCAGTGTGTTTGCCACATTTACAATATCATTGCAAAATCTCATAATTTTTTTAAGGGATTACACTTATACTTTGTAAAAAATTAGATGGTCATGCATAGGGTTTTAGTCAAATGTGATTTGAGGGTAAACTATCAAGCATAAACGGGCATGAGGGGTGATCATCATACATAGATTTGTAGATAGGTGGAAATCATCTACCTATCTACACAGTTGAAAGGATTTTAGTCAAACTTGCTTCAAAGGTAAACCATAATGTATAAATGTGCATGAAGAGAGATCTTCCATGTGTTTGTTAGTGTGCCTTATAGTCTCAACTCTTCATACACCACTGAAGGAATATATCAGTTTTTTCTTTGAGGTTTCTGTTAAACAGTACAAAAATAAATTGCCATCCATAGATGTAACTGAAGGGATATCATCGATCTATCCATCAGTATGTTTGAGACTTACCTTGCCAATGCAGTACCCACATGGATGAAAGGATTTCAGCAAACTTGGTACAAAGGTAGAACATTATGTATTGATGTGCATGAAGGGAAATTTTTCATTGTCTGTCCATCAGTGTGTTTGTTACACTCACCTTGACTTCACAGCCTCTTTTACATGGGTGAGGTGAGTTTGGTCAGGCTTAGTTCAAAGATAGACCATCATATATAGATGTGCAAAAGGAGAATATCTATATGTAATCTACCACTGCCTCTTTCACACTTGCTGTACATTATCTCAACTATATGGGTGAAGAGATTTCAGTCAGTCTTTGTACAAAGTAGATCACCATGCATAGATATAAAGGAAAGGATTTGTCCTGTCATACCTATGTAATTGTCATACTCATCATGTTTTGTAAAGGCTTTACCAGAAGGTAAAATTATGGCTACAGGTTTCATTGATTTTAAATAGAACATTAACCTTGGCCACAACTTTTGGTATTCATGCTCCACTAACTTACAGTAGCTGTAATACTGTCATCTTCAGTATTTCATCAGTCTTGATGTGGTTAGTTGGTTGTGGATTTGTAGGGAACATGTATTATTAAAACCATTTTGTGAAATTTACTTTGACTTTTATACAGCAGTAAATTAATGTAGTAATAATAATAATAATAATAATAATAATAATAATAATAATAATAATAATATGTAATAATAATAATATTCTTTATTACAGCTGAGGGCCATATACATGGAATATACAAATACAATACAGTAAAACCCCGTATTCGCATTCTCATGATTCATGGACTCACCTATTTGCAGATTTCTCTATGGAACATATCAACACATTATTCACGGAAAATTGCCCATTCGCAGTACTTTTCACTGAGTAATATTCACTAATTACTGTATTTTCATATTTTCATGACTAAATGCACTTTTTGTGATAAAACTATTAAAATACTCAAGAACCCAGGTAGTGCTCAGGTCACAATAATTCGCCTTACGATAATTCGATTTTGTGATGGGGTAAGCAGTTAACACCAATATGACAATATTTATAAAATATTTTTAAATTTCATGCGGGAGGAGGCAGCATTGTAAAATCAGGCAGCAAGAGAGACCAAATTACAATAGACCATTGTCTATTCCTCCATCTCTTTACCCCATCTTCTAGTTAAAAAAGTAAAAGAGAATGATAAAAGTATTGTTAGTAACGTTATACTCTTGCGTAAATGCATACAGCCATAAACAACCGAATGAGAAACTATTGTGTTGCTTATAACTGAATCGGATAGCAACACCCATTTTCCATGTATTTCAACCATTGTGCGGTAGTAAACAATTACCGTAGTTGTGTTACAAATGATGTCAAGTAGAATAGGACTGATATATTTTTACACTATACCCTTATTTACTATGGATAAAAGATCAGCAAGGAAATATACTGCTAAATTTAAGCTGCAAGTTGTAGCTGAAGCTGGGGAAACAATATTCATGCCGCTAATGACTGTAAATTATCGTGCATTGGCAACATGGATGAAACTCAACCATAATTAAAATTGGAGAGAAAGTATTTTAATCAAAGCTACTGGGCATGAAAGAACACATTACTGTTGTTTTTACGCCGATAACTGATAAATACATAATGCATGCATTATGATGAAATCAAGTGAAAATAGCGAACAGAATCTGATTTGTTCTGACATGATATACAAACCGTCGGTCCTTTACATTAGGAATTACTTTCAGTGTAGGCTGGAAACAGCCGTTAAACTCTTGAGCAAGGTGGTTAGGCAGTAACTACTGCCAGGTAGGCTGGATTACCCGCCTGCCCGGATGTAAACATTCCAGTTTGCTTTCGGCCGTCATGCGTTGCAGACATGGATTCAGATCTCTTTGCCTGACTGTCGTTGAGCTCTTATTATCCCGGTGGGATCTTTCTGCATTTTTGTGTGTATATTGCATGTGTTTGATATTTATTAATACAAAGCATAAGCCGTAGTTCCCCTGCACTGTGTCTGGGGTTTGACGGTCAAGGGCATATTTAGAGAAGCGTAACAGAGTGGTAATGCCTCTCTTCTAGTAGCCCTGTATGTTCAGAGATACAGTATTAGATTGGGACGTAATGTCTTTGCTCCCCTGGGCTCCCACCCTCCGTGTACAAAGGGCATCGCTACTTCCTTCCTACTTGTGCTGAGTGTTGTTTTCGCTGCCTGCCCTTAGAGTTGCGGTGGGGGGTAGGGGGGTGGGAGAGGTTGCAGGCATCGTTGGTAAACTCCATTTTCACAGCGCCCTTGGTGGCCTCTCCTCCATCCTTCTCTCCCCCAATAGATTCTTCCTTATCTCTCCTTCGGTAGAGATCTCTTTCCTTCACCCTCTTCGTGAAGACCGTGAGAAGTGGGGGCAGCCGCGGGCAGTTGGGACCTCTTCTAGGGGCCTCCTCTCGCTGCCTAGGGCAGTTTCCCTTGTAGCAAGAGGAGTCTTCCTCTACTAATCATTTTTGCTTTTTCTTTCAGGTTGACAGTGAGCATCACAGATGCAGCAGTAGTTGGCTGGATATCTCTGGGAATATCTTGCATGACTGAGTCCCAACGTTCATTCATTGTTGCTTTGGGACCGACCACAGTACCTGGTTGGAATGATAGTTCCATGTCGGGATCGTTCTGACTCTGTACCTGCCGATGTCATTGCTGGCCTTCATGTATGCCGTGGCACTGCCTCTGGCGTATCTGTGGTCCATCTTCGCCTGCTGTTTCCTGTGTTATGCTCCTGTTAACTCAACGACAGTCTCTGGGCAGCTCTTCCTGGTCTCCTGCCACAGCCGCCCTAATCGTTCCTATCGCTGCTGTTGACTTTCATGTGACGTTCCTGGTCGTTGCTGTGGCTCCTTCCAAACCGCTTCCACAGCTCTTGCATCGGCTGTCCTGGTCGTTCCTGCTCTTCTCCTGGTGGTCGTGCCCAGGGCCACTTCCATTGTGTTCCTGCCTAGCTGCCCTGTAGGTTACGATGTCCGCCATCCTGTAGAAGTTGTCAGAGTGAAGGTGAAGGAAGTCGCCCTGTGGAAGCGACGTTCCTGGCCGTTGCAGTAGCTTCTGCCTTCCAAACTGCTGCCATAGCTCCTGCATCGGCTATCCTGATCGTGCCTGCTGCTTCTCCTGGTGGTGGTGTCCTGGGCCACTTCCGTTGTGTTCCTGCCTAACTGCCCTGGAGGTTATGATGTTTCATGTCTACCAGTTTGTAGATGTCAGAGTGAAGGTGAAGGAAGCCGCCCTGTGGAAGTAGCCGCCGTCTTCAACTTATCTTCGCTTTCATCTCCTGCTGCCTCTGCCCTTCCTCTCCCGACGTCCAAGGGGGTCCCGGAATCTGGACAGACATCCGTTGACCAAAGGAGAGGAATGCTGCTTCTTTACCCTTGATACCCTTGGACGTCTGGGGACTGCCTCCTTCCGAGGAGGCAGTGGGTCTCTCGTTGGCTCTTCCCAACCTTAGGGTTAGGAAACTGATTCGCATACCCCAGGGTTTTGTGTTTCAGGACCTGCAGGCGCGCAGATCTCGGTTTGCGACCCTATTTCCAGTCCTAGAGTTCTGCCTCTGAGACGGGGGCTGCTTCAGGCGCTCATTTGCGAGCTGCTCCAGGTGCTCGAGATTTGGTGGAATTCGAGTATCCCGATCTAGTCTGGAGAGTACTCTCCCCAGCCCAGTTTGGGATCAGTGCGAGAGAAAGGGCCGAGGCACCCAGGTGTCTCAGCTCTTCCTGCCAGCACCTCAAGCGCTCCCCAAGTGCTTACCAGTGCTCGGTCAGGTTCTCAGTCTGGTGTCTCGATCCTATCAGTTCGAACATCAGGAGAAGCAGGGAAGAGGTTCCCTTCGGGAGTCCTGCGGGACTTCTAAGGGACTGTTCTCTTCCGGGAGACACGTTTTTCTCGTTGGCTCTTCCTGCCCTCGGGCGGGAACTGATTTGCATTCTCCTGTGGGGTCTGGCATTTCTCGGACCATGAGAGCGCGGCCTCGAGCGGCCACGCCCTCGTTGCCAGTCTTAGAAGTCTGTGTCTAAGACTGGTTCCATGCCTGGCTCTTTTTGATTTCTTAGGAAGCGGAAAGCAGCCACTCCCGATTCTGGGAGTCTTGTGGGTCATTTGAATTCTGTGAATCACGAGTGCTCTCCTGACAAGAGGCACAGGACGAGAGAAAGTGCCGAGGCACCGAGGTGTCTGGGTGCCGAGACACCCAGGTGTCTGGGTGCCGAGGCGCCAGGTGTCTCAATACTGCCCACGAGCTGCTTCGGTTGCTTGGCCGGTTTTCATCCTCGTGTCTTGAACCATAGGGTTCGAGCATGCAGGATAGCAGACACAGAATTCCCCCTTGAACCTTCTTCTCGAAGGGCCTCGGCCTTGAAGGAGTTTAGAGTTCCGGAAAATAGCATTAATTCACGGCAGACGAATTCTGCCCTGTCCAGTGCTGATTGCGTTCGCGCGTTCGGCTTGCTTGGCTTGCCTTCCCCTCCCAGCCCCTGGTCGCACTTGCTAGACTGGCTCGGCTCGGGTTGGCTTGTCCCGCCCTGCCCCACCCCACCCTGCCTGCCTCCCAGTCCACCACATACCACCCAGTCAGATCGCGTTCACGTGATCGGCTCGGCTCAGCCCCACTCAATTTTTCTGAATCGGGTTCTCTGCTCTGTTCGAGTGATCTTTCTGATTTTCCCAGGAAAGCACTTTGCCACGGCACAAGCACTCTTCTTCCCCCGTGTGGCAGTAATCTCCTTAGGTTGATTATCACTCATGGTCCACCTCTCTTGCTGGTCTTACTGGCAGGACAGGTAAGGGTACTCTTTCTCCTCACCTGTTCTCTTCTCCTCTCGGTTGTTCTGAGAGGCGCGAGACAGACAGAGAGCGCTCCGATGAATTATTTTTGGAGTTCAGCTGCCTGGCGTGCTTTGGGTGTTGGTCCCCCAATTCTCCCGTAGTACAACCAGGTAGCCGAGGAGGGTTTCATGGGATCTGTCAAGGTCTACCTCCAAGGGAAGATGTACAGGAGTTTCACGCTTCGGAAACAACGAGGGTTTTCCTCTTCAAGTTGCGATTGTCCTTGTTTTTCGGAGAACTTTTCGCCAATTCGTCAGCGCAAGAATCCCCAGGACATGATTGCGGCTCCCCCAATGAATAATCTTCATCACTCGCAACCTTTGCAGTTCCTGAGGGGTCGAGAGTGTCGGGGACCGCCGCAGTCTTTGCTTCTGAGAGTGTTCTCGACCAGATGAATTCTTTTCTCCAGAGAAGGAATTCATTCAGGTCGAGACACCAAGCTTCTCCCCTGCCTCGACAGAATACGAATTCTTGCCTCGGAGGGTTTTCCCGACTGCAGTTCTGTGGGCAATTCTGGTGCTAAGAAGAAAGACTTTGTCCCAATTCAGATCTCCGGTTTCGTAAGTCCCGAGTTGGCTCAACCCTTAGGAACGAACCTTTACTTGGTTCTGCCTTTCTCTTTCAGAGATTTGCCAGATACCTGTGTAATCAAGGTTCGTACCAGGGCACTGCCTTGTTCTTTGGACAATGGCCAAGACCTTGGGGTCTTAGTCATCTCAACTCGACCTTGAGTTCATGCCAGCCCCCCTCAACTCCTAAGAAGTCCCAGGCTTTGGGAGAAGATTGTGGAACACATAGCCCTCTTCTTCCCTTCTAGGAGAGTGCGCATAACTGTGTCTCTTATCACCCTCTTTTCCATAGGGAGGAGGGCAGAAGGGAAGAGAGATAGAAGTATCGACGGGGAAGAAGTCCTCCTACTGCTGATACCTGGATGAAATGATACTTATCGAGTCTCTGGAGCTGGCAGTGACATTACTGAGACCTGGGAATGGATTCCTTCAGGAGAAGTATCTATTTCTCTTAGGTCTCGGCAATTCTTTTCATCGAACCTCCATCCCGCTTCCTCTCCTGTGCTCCCAATTCGGGAAATATCAGCCCAGCTAGAGCTAATTGTCTCAGTATCCTGTCGTCTTGCAGAAGCTTCCCCATGGTGGAGAATGGAGGTCTGCTTCCATTCCTCTGGCCTTCTTTCCTCTTCGAAGTATGAGGAAAGAGTTAGGCTAATGCTTGATTGAAGGAACCTTCGAATATGCTTGCATATTCTCCTCACATCGTGTGTCTACTTACGGATTTACCGATCGAGGAATAGGTGCACACCAGTAAAACTTTGTCTTGAAGGTGTGTAACCGAGACGATTAGTACTTTCTCATCACCGTCCTGGGCTCAGGGCAGCCTTTTGGCCTTCTGAAAATTCAGGATGAGTTTTGCAACACTCAGTGGTTTCGTTGAACAACAAAACCACAGTAGTGGCATTTGACGACAAACAAGAGGGAATCGTTTTTTCCTTCTGTTTTATCTGTTCACATTTGCAGATATCCAAGTGTTCTATAGCACACTTGACAGCTCAGTTAGCTAGATGCATTCCCAGTGGGGATGTATTGGTAAGCGAGCTTGGCCTTGGGTTTGAGTGATCAGGACAGAACGTGCTGCTCACTCTTTTCTTCACGAAGATTCACGAAGAGACTACTCGACTGAGAACCCCTACTGTCTTTCTGTGGCCTCCCTGCACAAGAAGTCGGTAGTTTTTCTCGTTCCTCCGTACCAGACCCAGAGGCCGCTACAGTGAGGCATGTTGTCTTTTTGTGAAAAAGATCGATATCTAAGTTTTTCCTTCCGTATTTGTCTGTTACACTAGGGGTTCACAAGCATTGCTCACCCCAAGTTACAGACAAATGCTGGAAGACTTCACCTTTCGCCCAACCTGATAGCCGAGGCATTGAGAAGAGCTCTGCTTGACTCAACCTCCTGTAGCAGCTACACAAGAAGTGGTTCTTCAGTCAGTACATCCCTGTGTGTTCAGGACTGAGAGACCTTCCAGCTTTCCTTGCAAGCATAGGCTTTCTCGCCGGGTGGCAACGGATATAGCTGGATACCTCTTGAAGTCCATTGCAACACTGTCCCAGGGACTGGATCCGTCTTCGCTGGTGGGTGTCGTTGACAGAACTGCTTCTCAGGTCAGAGTTGCTCTTCAAGTCTGGACTTCCTCATCTTCTCCACCGAGCGTTGCTTCTCTCCCTCTCATTCGTGAAGAACATAGGCCCTTGCGACCTAGTCTTCTATCTGAAGTACAGTAGCCTTCTTCTCCTTAGTCGAGACTTAGCTACAGACAAGAACCTTCTTCGGTCGTGCTGTCCCAGGGAACTGTTCCCTGGGTGGTATGTGACTCTCGTTTAGGGTTCCTGTCCCGTGCTCTGCATGCACCCTTACGAGAGTCATTGGATAGAGATGTGCCCTCTTAGGACCATCTCTCATCTTGCTCTGCCCTTGGCGTAGAAGATGGAAGAACAGGGATGGGGATCAATACCTCGACTCCTTCTCGGATGTCTTAGGTGGACTCTAAATCCATCAGCATCTATTGTCAGGTTCGAGTCCATCTCGTTCCCCTCCTCCTTGGACTTTGTGTCGATGATCCAGATCATTCGTTACTTTGTCCTATTAGGGAGCTGTGGTACTTTCCGAAAAGGCTCGACATTCCTAACCTGGATGTCGTCAATGTTTTCACTAGTACTCTCTTTCCTAAGGAAGAAGTGTCTAAGGACACATCTTTCTCCTGGCTTCGTGTAGCGATCAAAGGAGGTACTCGGCAGCTGGCAATGACGATACCAGTACTTTCCACCCGAGAGCTCACGAAGTCAATGGCTTAGTCCATCCTTCGCATTCCGAAAGGTTCTGTTGGTCTGGAAGCAAGACGTGGTTTCATAGACCACACACTTGTCTTCCTGTGGTCTTGCCCACAGGCCCTTGGAACCTTTTTTCCTTGGCCCTGTGGTGACTGCTCAGCGAGTTGTGTTTTCTTACCCGGCTCCTTCAAGAGGACGAGTAGCATCTCGCCTAAGGTGTTGCATCTGGAAGTGAGAAGGATACTGAGAGTGTCTGGTGTTTCTTCCTCCTCCTTCCCCATCTTCCTACTTCTCCTCCTTTGGGATGAGAATAGGACTTGAACCAATAGTTGGTGGATCTGGCGCTGATGCGGTAAGACTACACATCGAGCACCTATTCTGTTTTTCTAGAATCATAGAAGCAATTCCACTCCTTCCTCTAGCAAGGGGAGGAAGGAGAGACTGGCAATAAAGGAACCCAATCTTGGCTTTTCCTTATTGCCTCCAACTCTAGATTCTTCCAGCCTATTTCGTAGGGGTTACGTTTCCTCACTCTTGCGAAAAGGTCCAGTATCTGACATTTGATCTTGCAGTTCCTACACTCCAATCATTATGTCAGAAGCATGGTATTCCTCCTCGCTCTTTCGACCAGGAGTAGCCCAGGTGTGCAGAACTCCAGTCAGTTCAGGAGACTCACTCAGATTCCTCCCTTCAACCAGTGAGTCTTCCTAATGTAAAGGACTGACGGTTTGTATATTGTGTCTGGACAAATCACAATTTTTGAAAGTAAATTGTATTTTTACTAACTACACAAACCTGAGGTCCTTTACATTAATATATTATGGCCACTTCATGCCACCCCTCAATCTGAACCTGGACCGAAAGGCAAACTGGAATGTTTACATCTGGGCAGGCAGGTATTCCCATCTACTTTGCAGTAGTTACTGCCTAACCACCTTGCTCAAGAGTTTAATGGCCATTTCCAGCCTATGCTGAAAGTAATTCCTAGTGTAAAGGGCCTTAGGTTTGTATAGTTTGGAAAAATACAATTTACAGTAAACCCCTGGATTCATGGGGGATGTGTACCACACCCCCCAGCGAATAGCTAAAACCCTTGAATACTTAGAACCCTTCTAAAAACACTTAGAATTGCCTATTTTGATAATTCAAACACACACAAAACAAACTGAAAATGCTTATACAGGTATTATCCTAGTTACGATAGGGTTAGGTTCCAAAAAAACCATCGTTTGTTGGAAAAAACGTAAGAAATACCAAACTCTATCTCAAGCATAGCCTGGCCTACACTAGGGTATTTGGTACCATGTACTGTATACATACAGGCAGTCCTCGGTTATCGGCGGGGGTTCCATTCTGGGGGTGTGATGATAACCGAAAATCTGCGATTTCCGGCACCTTTTTGGGGATTTTCAGTGCTTATCAGCGCCTCTGTTAGGTATGTATCAGCACCAATACCCAATTGTCGGTGCTGATAAGCGGAAATCGGCGATTTTCGGTGCCGAAAATTGCCAATTTTCGTCGCTAGACAAGTGCCATAAAACCAGATCCCCATTAACCGAGCCCGCTGTTAACTGGGGACTGCCTTATATGGTAGCCTTGCCTGCACTATAAAATATACTCTTTACATACACGGTATAGTAATCATTAATATCAACTGATTCTGAAGGTTCATGCAAAGTGACTTATGATAATTCAGTACAAAGAGAAATTGAATAACAATCAAGAATTAGCTTAGCCTACACTATGGTATATTGTATACATACATGGTAGTGTAGCCTACATTATACTGTACTCTATATTCACATATCGTATTATACAAACGTCATCATAACAAATATGCATCTTTTCCATGGATCTTTTAAAATGTTTTGCCTTAATTCACTGTATCCAATCATATTGTATATATTCTTATATTGCTTTTTTATTATAAATTGCGATCATCAGTGTTTTAGTTTGGAAATGTATATGCGGTGTTTATTTCACCGCATTTAACTCAGTTCAGAGCACTTCTCTTGCTTCTAGTTAGCGTAAATGAATCTCTAGAGTCTAGATACTTTATTTATAAGGAGCAATGTTATTTTTGTTATACAAACTGTTTCTAAGTCGAAATATCACTGGAATATGTCTTGATGTGAAATTAATTTATCTATTATTTTCGTTAATAGATGACGAATGACGATGGCCATTTGAGGGCGTTTGTTTTGTGTAAAAAAAAAAATTCAAGATTCCGTTCGCTATTTTCACTTGATTTCATCATAATACGAGCTTTACGTGTTCGTTCATGCCCAGTAGTTTTGATTAAAATACTTTCTCTCCCATGTAATTACGATCGAGTTTCAGCCATGTTGCTGATGCACGATAATTTACAGTATAGTCATTAGCAGCTTGAACATTGTTTTCTCAGCTTCAGCTACAACTTGCAGCTTAAATTTAGCAGTATATTTCCTTGCCAATCTTTTATCCATACCGAATAAGGGTATAATGTAAAAATATATCAGTCCTATTCTACTTAACGTCATTCCATAACGTACGGTAATTGTTTATTGCCGTACAATGATTTAAATATCAGGTAAATGGCTGTTGTTATCCGATTCGGTTATAAACAAAAGAACAGTTTCTTGGTCGGTTGTTTATGGCTGTACGCATTTACACAAGAGTATAACGTTACTAACAATACTTTTATCATTCTCTTTTACTTTTTTAACTAGAAGATGGGATAAAGAGATGGAGAAAAAGTTGTCTATTGTAGATTGGTCTCTCTCACTGCCTGGTTACGTTGCTGCCTGCGCCCGTGTGAAATTTAAAAATATTTTATAAATAATATTGTGGTATCGGTATTAATTGCTTACCCCATTGCAAAATCGAATTATCATAAGGTGAATTATCGTAACTCGAGCATTACCTGAGTATTTTAATAGTTTTATCACAAAAAGTGCATTTAGTCATGAAAATGAGATGAAAATCCAGCATTTAGTGAATATTTCTCAGTGAAAAATACTGCGAATGGGCGAATTTTCCTCAAATAATGGTTAGATACGTTCCAAAGAGAAGTCTGTGAATATGTGAGTCTGCGAATCGTGGGAACACGAATACGGGGGTTTACTGTATTTTAAAAAATTGTGATTTTTTTGTACACAAAATAAATATGCCCCCTAATGCCCAACGTTACCTATTACCGAAAAAAATAGCTAAATTAATTCACAACGAGACGTATTTAAGTTATATTTTGACTTAAAATACTTCATATAATGAAAAATAACCTTGCCCCTTATAATAAAGTATCTAGATATTCATTTACGCTAACTAGAAGCAAGAAAAGCGCTCTGAACTGAGTTAAATACTGCGAAAAAATGTACGTAAACGATTTCCAAACCAAAACATGTAAACGATTTCCAAACCAAAACATTCACCGCTATGATTGCAATTTATAATACAAAATCAAAATAATAAATATATACAGTATTATTGGATACAGTGAAGTAAAGCATAACATTTTAAAAGATCCAGGGAAAAGATGCATATTCGTTATGTCGATGTTTCTATAATACGATATTAATATTTGAATATAGAGCACAGTATAATGTAGTCTAGGCTACCGTATATGTATACGATATGCCATAGTGTTGGCTAAGTTCATTCTTGTTTGTTATTCAGTTTCTTTTTGTATTGGATTATCATAAGTCACTCTGCATGAACCTCCAGACTTAGCTGATATTAATAATTACTATACCGTGTATGTATAGAGTATACTTTGTAGTGTAGGCTAGGCTACCATACAGTATATGTATACATGGTACTGAATACCCTAGTGTAGGCTAGGCTATATTCAAGATATGTTTTTTCCAACAAATTATGTGTTTTTCGGAACCTAACCCCATCGTAAGTAGGATAATACATGTCTAAGCATTTTTAGAGTTTTTATTTCTGTTTGAATTATCAAAATAGGCAGTTCTAAGTGATTTTAGAAGGGTTTTAAGTTGTAAAGTCCCCGCTCAACAGGTTCCCTATGATAAACTTCCATTTTCTACGGTGCCTTCACAGCTGACCTGAGGTCGCAGTGCTCAGCCTTATTATCATTATGTAATTGTACATTTATTACCTGTTCATTTGCCCTTATACATAGTATATGTGTCAGAGTATTTTTTGTGTCTAATCAGCGATTGTTAATCATCCTGTTATCTATATGTACCTGTCCTGTTTTGTGTAGAGAAATAGTTTTGACCTCAGGTCACTTGTAAAGTTTTGTACTGACATCCGCACGCCGTTTTATAAGCGGGTCACTCCCTCAATAAACTAGGAGTACTTGTCAACCTGCTCTTTCTTTCGCACCCTCTCACAGTGGTGACCCCCGGAGTGGTTCCCGGAGCCATTAACGGACCCAAACAGCGATTAGTCTTAGTCCGATGAACCACCCCTCACCCCTAATGGACTAACTATGGCGCTCTAACAAAGCATTCGGGCGTTACCGACCCTTGTCAGCAAATCACCGGTGTCATTAGCGGACCCACACGGCACGCTCCCAAGCGAGTATTGACGCAAATGTTCCCTCACACTCCAAGTGAGAGTGCGGAATGAGCATGGATGCAGACATTCCCTCCCATATACAAATAACCGCGAACTTCTCGGAGGCAGATGTCTCCCTCGTGCAACCCCCTCTCAAGCCCTCCTCCACGCCGGTACCCCTCCCCATGCGATGCCCCTCTTGACGGACCAACCGAGGGCTGCCCTCAGCATAAAGCTGCCACCGTTCACCCATCAGAACCCAGCATCTTGGCTCTACAGGGTCGAGGGGTAATTCAGAGTGGCAGGACTGACAGACAAGGTGTTGAAGGCGGACATTGCTATCACCCTACCGGAGGAGATATACAGAAAGGTCGCCCCGTGGATGACGTCCACCACTAGCCCTGCCACCTTCCAGGAATTAAAGGCCTCTCTCATTGAGACCTGTTCCATGCCGGTCTCCGAGAGGGCCACCCGAGCCCTCGACCTCACCATCAACCCCCGGTAGGACACGAACCTCCTGGAGACGTGGCATGCCCTCCAGGACCTCCTCCTCCTCCCTGAGACGGACAGCAGCAGCAGGCACAAGGAGATTATCCTGTCGAGGAAGATCCTCCTGTGGCAGCAGCTACTCCCGGATGTTCGTGGACAGATTACGGAGCCCTACACCCTGCCGGTTGAGGACCTGATAAGGACGGCACAGCAGCTGACGGACTCCACGAGGGCAGTGAAGCGGGCATCCACGCCCGCACACCCCATCAACTGCCTCCAGCCGGAGGACCCCGCCACAGAGGACATCAACATCGTCGCCAGGAGGCAGCCACCCCACCACCAGAAGAAAGAAAGGCCAGGGCTTTGCTACTACCACCAGAGGCTCGGCAAAGAGGCCCGGAATTGTGAAGCCCCCTGCCTTTTCGGCCATCCAAAAAATGGGGGAGGCGGCGGCCACCCTCACAGGCCACCATGGCAGTAGCACCCAAAACACCCAGGAGCCCCGCACCAGTAGGCTTCTATGTCCGTGACACTGTCTCTGGCAGGATGATGCTGATCGACACTGGGGCAATGCGGTCAGTGTTCCTGCCTTCCAGAGAGGACCGCAGACGCCCGCCGGACGGCCGCCAATGGGTCCCCCATCTTCTCCTAAGGCACCAGGCTCCTGTCAGTCTCCATCCTGGGCCGGAAATACAAGTGGAACTTCATCCTCGCGGACGTTAAGACCCCACTCCTGAGTGCGGATTTCCTCGCCCACTTCGGACTGGTAGTTGACGTCGGCCGCAAACGCCTGCTGGACACAGAGTCCTGCCAGTCCCTGCCCCTGTTGCCGGGCCCCAGGGTGCCTACAGTCTGTTCCGTCGCCCCCCAATAATACGCCTACCTCCAAGACAAGGGGCCCCCGATGCACGCAAAGTTCCGGAGGCTTCCCCCACAGCACCTTCAGGAGGCCAAGAAGGCCTTCGCTGAAATGGAGCATATGGGCATATGCAGGAAGGCCCCCAGCCCACTGGCCTCCCCCCTTCACATGGTGCAGAAAACAGATGGCTCCTGGAGACCCTGCGACGACTACAGGTGGCTCAACCTCACTACAGAACCCGACCACTACCCTCTACCAAACATGCAAGACCTTATGGCCTCATTCCATGGCGCCAAAATAATTTCAAAGCTAGAGCTTTTAAAATCATATTTCCAGGTACCAGTAGCTCCAAAAGACATCCCCAAAACTGCCATCATCATGCCCTTCGGGTCCTACGTCTTCGCCTTCTCCACCTTCGGCCTGAGGAATGCAGGGGTGACCTTCCAGTCTGATGGACAGCATTCTGGGGGACCTGAACTTCTGCACCTGCTATGTCAATGATATCCTAATTTTTTCCACGTCCCACAAGGAACACTTTCGACACATCCGGAAGGTCTTGCAGCGCCTGCAGGAGAATGGCCTCATCGTCAGGTTCGACAAGTGCACCTTCGGCATCGATAGAGTTGGCTTCCTGGGCCACGAGATATCTCCGGGAGGCGTCCGCCCAGTTGCATCGAAAGTCGAGGCCATCATCAGGTTCCCCACCCCTACCTCCATCAAGGGCATACAAGAATTCCTCGGGATGGTCAACTACTACAGAAGGTTCATCCCCGGGGTCGCACACACCATGGCCCCCCTGACGGAGATCGTCAAGGGCCATCCGAAGACCTTAGTGTGGGACCCCGACCTGGCGAAGGCCGCCCTCGCCAAGGCAACAGCCTTGGCCCACCAGGACCCCAGCGCCCCGCTCCAGCTAACAACGGACACCAGCAACGTTGCCTGTGGGGCCATCCTGGAGCAGGTCGTCAAGGGAGCCCCTCAGCCCATCGCCTTCTTCAGCAGGAAGCTCAGCCCCACCGAGTCCCGCTACAGCACCTTCGACAGGGAACTCTTCACAGTGTACCAGGCGGTACGCCACTGCAAATTCCTCCAGGAGGGTATGCCCTTCACAATTTGGACGGACCACCAGCCGCTGGTCCACTCCTTCACAAAGCTGGGATATGCATGGTCCTCCAGGCAGCAGCGGCACCTCACGGCCATCGCAGAGTTCACCTGCACCATCAAGTACCACCCCGGCAGGAAGAACCCAGTAGCCGACGCCTCTCTCGAGGATTGAAATCAACACAGTGCAGCTCAGGATCGACTACGAGAACCTCGCCCAGGAACAGGCTGCCAACCCAGAGATTCCAGCGTACCGCATCGCCATCACGTCACTGAAGTGGAAGGACGTGCCCCTCGCCCCTGGGGGCTCAACACTGCTGAGCGACGTAAGCACTGGCCACCCCAGCCCACTGATGCCCGCCTCCCATCGTCGGCTGGTCTTCGATGTCATCCACGGACTGTCCCACCCCTCTGGCAGGACGACAGCCAAGCTGCTGGCGGAGAAGTTCGTCTGGCACAGCATACAGAAGGACGCAACGGCCTGGGCAAGGCAGTGTATACAGTGCCAGGCCAGCAAAGTAGGACGGCACACCGAATCAGGGGTGGGCGACTTTCCCCAGCCGGGGAGATGTTTCGGGCACATCCATGTCGATGTAGTGGGTCCTCTTCCCCCATCAGGAGGAGCCAGATACCTTCTGACAGTCGTCGACTGCTCCACCAGGTGGTCCACCTCCAGTGTGCGCTGAGGCCCTCCTCTCCAGCTGGATCAGCCGGTTTGGTGTCCCGGACCATATAACCACGGACAGGGGCCCAGCTTTCCTGTTTGAGCTGTGGACTGCCCTGGCACGCCTGCTGGGGACCACTCACCACAGCACCACCACCTACAACCCCGCAGCCAGTGGAATGGTGGAGAGGTTCCACAGGTCCCTGAAGGCGTCCCTCATGGCTTGTTGCACCGCCGACAACTGGAAGTACCAGCTGCCCTGGGTCCTCCTTGGGCTGAGGACCACCCCCAGAGCCAACAGCAACCCGTCCGCAGCAGAAAAGGTTTACGGGGAGTCCCTCGTAGTCCCGGGCGAACTCATTACAGAGGACCGGGACGACCTAACAACACAGAGACTCCGCGAGAGGGTTGGGAAGTTCACCCCCTGCCGGCGACATATACCGACAGGACGTCCCCCTTCATACCTCCCGGCCTGTTCTCCACCACCCACGTCTTCATCAGGAATGATGCCGTACGCCCCCCCCTTAACCAGGCTCTACAGGGGCCTTTCCTCGTACTGGGGAGAGGGGGCCTTTCCTCGTACTGGGGAGAAACAAAAAGGCATTCCGGGTGGCTGTCCACGGGAAGGACAACTGGGTGTTGGTAGACTGCCTCAAGCCCGCATTCCTGGAGGAAGAGATCGGGGGCACTTCCCAAAGCCCCCTGCCGGAAGCGGCGCCCCTCAGCCCGTCCCACCCGCAAGAAATCCTCGTGGGCGCCCCCGGAAGGCCCCGGCCCAGGCAGGAGAGCAACCCATCACTCCCATCCGCAGGGCACTGGAGAAGTCGAACGCACCCCCCAGCTGACATCGAGAAGGCGCGGCCCTCTCCGCTGCCCCAGCAGATACCTGCTTTGATCAGACGTTACCTGCGTCCTGTCGGGGGGGGAGTATTGTAAAGTCCCTGCTCAACGGGTTCTCTATGATGAACCTCCCGTTTTCTACGGTGCCTTCACAGCTGACCCGAGGTCGCGGTGCTCAGCCTTATTATCATTATGTAATTGTACATTTATTACCTGTTCATTTGCCCTTATACATGTATATGTCAGAGTATTTTTTGTGTCTAATCAACTATTGTTAATCATCCTGTTATCTATATGTACCTGTTCTGTTTTGTGACGTCCGCACGCTGCTTTATAAGCGGGTCACTTCCTCAATAAACTAGCAGTACTTGTCTAACTGCTCTTTCTTTCGCACCCTCTCACAAAGTATTCGCAGATTTTAGCTATTTGTGGGGGGGTTGTGGTACGCATCCCCCGCGAATGCAGGGGGTTTACTGTATGCACAATCTAGATACATAAGATAACATGATAAAAATAATAATCACCAGTATCCACGCGGCTGCTGAAGAAGTAGAAAAAATAGAAATCATAATAATGGTAATGACAGTAATTATATGGAGAATATTTTTCTTGCTGTATTTATAGGACCATCAACATTAACAGCTATTGTATTTTTTATGCCCAAGAATTCAGTGTACACCCTTTATATTTTATATTTTATTTTATATATTTTATATTTTATTTTTGTAATTCCATAAGCAAGACAGGAAGTGTACAAAGGCTGTACAAATTTGATTGACTTGAGGATGTTTTTTAATTAAAATTCCATTTTTCAGCAAAAGGTTTTATAATTTAGTATTGTTTGTAAAGTTAGGTATCATTTTCTCCAGGTCATCACTACCAGAAATTCAAGGAAAAGATTACTCAGTATCATCTTGGCAAAAGAGGTCTTCACCTTCACACTCACCTCAAGTAAGTAGAGCCCTATCATCTCCTCTTAGTTTAAAGAAGCATGATAAAAACTCTTTAGATTTAGATGACTGGAGGCCAAAAAATTTAAGCTCTCCCCTTGGCCTGCACAAAAGAGAGTATGTCCATAAAAGGTTTCATACAACACATCCAAAGTATACAGAAGAGCAAACAAATTTTATAAGGTCTAAAGTGAAAAACATTCTTGATAGGGGACAGAAACCAGATATGGATAGTATACTGAAGGATTGGGAACATTACTGGAATAATCATTTAGTGAAATTAACAGAAGACAGCTGGACTGCCAAGCGAGAAAATAGAAAAGCGTCATTCAGTAGTTATAGCAAACAGTCTTCTTTTTCTGATAGTTTTGTAAGTAGTAGTAATTCTGAAAATAATAGTGAAAGCTCAGATAGTAGTAGCAATTTGGATTCAGAAGGCCTTAAAAGGTGTAGAAAATCTAAGCACAAGAAAGAAGTAATGTTGCAAGACAGAAGATCATCTACTTCGGATCAAAGAGGCATTGGAATTAAGAAAAGGATAAATTCTACATCGCCCACACACAAACTGCAAGATGAGCCATCTTCATGGGGCAGAAGAAATTCTGATAGTTCACCTGAATCAGCTTTTAGAGTGAGTGATGTTCACACAAAAGGGAAGAGACTTAGTTATTCACCTTTAGAGAGAAGAGTTGATAGTATGAGGAAGAGGAAACAGAATTATCTTGATTGGAGATGTAAATCTTCAAGAAGAGAAGAGAGTTACTCACCATCAGACAGAGAAAGTGACCAAGCAAGGAGGGAGCAGAGCTTTTCTCCAAGATGTAGTGAAACGGGCATAAGCAATAGCATATTCCCCACAGATAGAGAATTTCAGAGGAGAAGAGAAAAGCACAGTCAGTCACCTACAGATAGAGACATAAATCTCACAAGGGAGAAAAATAAGTATCCATTGTTGAACAAAGAAATGGAAGGAAGTCATTTTTATGGCAGAGTGAGAAGAGCAGATAAGGAAAAAGATATTGATGAAAATGTTATAATTACAGAGGTGGGAGAAGATGTGACACATCCCTTGCATTTGGATGGCAAAAATTCTAGAATGTTCAAAGAAACATCAAAAAGTGGAGAGTCTGGAGACCTTGCATTTTTGCAATATATTTTGAAAGTAAAACAGTCAGGCAGCAGTGAGCAAAGTACCAGTATAGTTCCTGAAAGTGAAGAGCTACAGACCAGTGAATGGATGAAAAAGAAATTATGCAATTCAAAGACTCTAGGGGTTACTAATAAGAAGTCTTGTAATGTCTTAGAAGTTTTTGAGGTGTTATGTCATTTTGGTGATAACTTGGGTAACTTAAAAAGTCCCCTTGAACTTTTGTATGGTAAAGCCTTGCAAATTCACTCTTCAGGCTTGGAGGTTGCTTCCTTATTGAATGATAATGATAATTTGACACTTTTGTATCTGGTAAGCAGCAAGTTGAAGAAATCTGTGAAATCTACAGATTTAAGTATCATTCAAATGGTAGTAATTGAAGAAGCACTGGTGAGACTTGATAATTTCCTAGAAAACACTCTTCCACAGCTAGACATTTAAGGTATAGCAGTAGAATGTCTAGGGAAAAGTGATGGAAACCTAGAAGAATGCATCACTAAAGAATTGTCAAAAACTGTTGATTTTCAAGTCAGTGAAAATCTTTTTTTTACAGAATGTCAAAAAAAGAGCAGTTGAAAATAATGGAAAGTTTGAAATTATCAAAACACCTCAACATAGACACACTGTCACTGCAAGATTGCCTTTCATCTTCAAAGTTGTACTCAAATTTCAAATGACATGGATGCCTTTTGTGATATGTTTTATAAAACTAACAAACAGGAGAATTCATATCTCTCTAAAGATGTATCTTAAGGTATTATAGTTCTGAAATATAAGTTTAATACGTATGCAAGGAAGGTGGAAGATTTCCTTTTTGAGGAAAATCTGTTTTCAAGAATAATTTCACAGATGAGGAAAACATGTAACAGTATAAACCTGGAACAATATGAAGAATAGATCAATGTTGAGTAATTCCATTCATATTCCTATTAGTATCTGTATTTTTATGATTATTATGTTTTTTTTAAGTAGGTTTTCTTTGCACATAATTTTGTTACTGTGTCTTTGTGTTTATCATTTTCTGCAGTGACAAGCAAATCCAACATTTACAGTATGGTGTTAAGTTTAGAAGCAAAGGCTGACAAAATTTTTGGTTCTAGTTCAGATATATGGAACTCAAAAACTTCAAGAATATGCAAATCTTGCAGTTTATGTAAGTGAAATTCCAAAAGTTATTAAAATTATAGTTACTGATTGTAATTAATATTGGCACCTGAGATTTTTATTGATTTTCAAGGATGCAGAAATAGCTGCTTAGGTTTCCGTGCATGTCTATAGCTGTGCTGTGATGCCTTAAGGTCAGTTATTTCTGAATGATGATCATAAAAGAGAGAAAATGGGTTTGTTTTGTATAATTAGATAAACTACAAGATGCAATCTTGTTTTATATTTATCTTCCAAAAAAGTGGAAAAGGTATACATGAAATTGTTCTTGTAACATGTACCATCATTTCTGCTGATGATCTTGAGGGACATTTTTCGAAAGATCTGGGGTATGAATCCTGTGCAGGTTTGTCACATATGTGATTAAATATGTTTTGTTTGAAGGAAGAAATGTTACAGCTTTGAGTAGAATGTAAACTGAAATGCTGATAGAAAGTCAAACCAAGTTTGGCAATTCACTTTGTCTCATTGTAAGAAGAATGTTGAATCTTTTTACAACTCTGGGAAATTGTTAATTACTGCAGTGTATTGTATGCTACTATAAGTGATACGTATGTATTTTGATTATTATTCATACCAACAATTTATGTAATTTGTTAAGTGGTGGTATAATGTTATTGTATTTTAAAATTTTCTACATGTAAATTCTTTTATATCTTTCCTCCTTTTGTAAGTATAAAAAATATAAATCTTGTTTTTCTATATATGAACAATTTGTTGCATACTGTGTACTTCAGTTTCGTAAGAGATTGTGTTAGTTTTTAGCCCAAATTGTATATGGACCTTTGTTTAAGTTGCATATACTGTATTGGCAACATTCTTGGAGTATGGTTGAGTGAATTGGTTCTCATGGTCCTGATTCATTTTGTAATATACATAAAAATGAGGAGCATATTTTGTGTTTTTGTGCCTAACAAAAAAATATTAACTAAGCTTTACTAGAAAAACAAATCTGTGTGAATTGTTAGCTCATCACACCCATTAATGTATACCAGGAGAAGTATTGGTAAAAAATGTACAGACCATTTGACCAGATCATGTAATTGTCATCCATCCTCAGAAGATAGGAGTTTTTGTGTTGTCAGTAGGTATGTCATGTAACTAATGACAGACTGATTATTCAGGTTGCCAAAGCTTATTAGGCTGGAAATACAGGGATTAGAACTTCAGAAATAATGAAGAAACAGCCACTACTATTTGCTGATTAGTTCCCATTTTCCACATAGTGTCCGTCAAGAGACTGTAGGGGAGGTGCATACCACTGGGTATTACAGTACACTGGATCTTTGGTATTTTTGAAGAGGTTAGGTGAAACTAGCCCTAGAAATAAATTTTAAGAGCAAAGTTCTTGAAATAACAAGTGTTGCAGAACAGCATCTTATTTGTTCTAAGCATAGCAGGTTAACTTGGGACAGCAAAATCCACAAGTATGTAGCTGAGCAACGTAGATAACAGTATGCCAAAACATGCTGAATTTAAAGCCTTTTTGTACTGCTGTATCATAATAAATGAATTTCATCTTTCTTGCCAAGAATTAGGAAATTTTCTGTAAGCACATGTCATTGATGTCCCTTGTAGCTTCTCATTTTGGTAGTACAGTTTAAAGTAATGTTCAAATTCTGTACAGAAGTTAAATGGGAACAATTTCATCAATTACTTGTAATGTCTGGCAGTCTCTTGGATTTTGGAAGCAACATTTTTAGTGTGGAAGCAAAGAGTTTTTGTATATTTCAATTATGTAAATTTACATTCTTGTTATTTTGCTTCTCTAGCACTGTCATGGAAGTAGCTTCTCAGTTGTGTAATAAGTTGCAATGTTGTGGATTTTATTTGTTTGATATAGAACTAATGGACACAGTGTGCTCTATAAATTTCTGGTGATCTTGAGTGATTCCATAAGAAATAAGAGAAGAAAATGTCTGATGATTTCTAGAGCCTTGTCCTACCAAGTCATTTTTATTATAGTTGTTTTATTAGGAATATGAAAACATGGATTTTATACAGTTATGTTGATTGAAAAGCTAATTAATAAAAATAATGGAATGGTTTCTAAGAGTTAGCTAATTCTTTAGTTCTGTGATCAATAATGGTACCTTGTACGTGGCCGTTGTATATCCTATCCAAATGGTCAGGTATTTCAATACAATGATGATTTTGCTCACCCTTGTTGGCATCATGTTTAGCAAATGAAAATTTTACCAATTGTTATGGTTGGGGTAGCTTGGGAGCAAGTGCCATATACAGTCCTCTTTCTGTTAATGATTGTACAAGTATTGTCATATCTCTTGCATAAATTAATGTGAATAAGCTCAAATTAATGTTCCTCTCATACCCTCTCTGTAAGTGTTACAGTGAGCACCATAATACACAAAAAATTAAGAAAGCTTTACTAACAGCTCAAGTAAGACAACCCGATATGTTGAAAGTAAAAATACCTCAAGTGTATGAAGTCATTGCCAGTTAGGATAGGTATTGTACAAGGATGAATTACTGTAATAGTTTACTTGTATTTTCAGGTTTGATACTTTGATGTTAATTTTTCAGTGGAGATAGGATTATGTAAATTACAAACACTCCTCTACTTGAGCCTTAATACCCAGTTAAGGCATACAGACTAAGTGCTGAATATCTATTGTAAACAGTCGGATTGTCGTTGGAATCATATTGAATGGGGTTTACTTGAGCCTTGACACCCAGTTAAGGCATACAACCAAGTGCTGGATAGCTGTTGAAAGCAGTCAGATTGATGTTTTAATCATTATCTGATTAGATAGGTAAGATTTCCCATAATAGGGGAAGCTTGTGTCATATCTACCTCAAGCTCTCATTTCTTGATTCAGTTCAGTTTTTTCTAATTTAAGATATGTATCAAGTGTTATCAGATTTTGGTTTTCCTAATCTGCCTAATTTTTCGTGTTTTTGCTTAGTTCTATTATATTGAAAAAACAGAGAACACTTAATTTTTTAGTTTGTTGACAAATGTGGAATATGTCTGTTTACTTTAGTGTATCCAAAACTTCTCTCAAACACCATAGTTCAGTACAGCTCTCATTATAGGAGTAGGTACTGTGTAGCTGCAATTTAATTTCTGGCATGTGCTCTCATGCATGGGTTTTCATATTTATGTTATTTTGCAAAGAGTTTCTTATCAGAGTTGTATTCATGTAATGTTTTGGTTTTTTGTGGCTCTTCCAGCAGAGTAAAGGAAAGTTAACCAAAGTGTAATACATATTGTACTTTACTTTTCAACCCTTGTTTTGATGATCAATGTACTGTAACCAGAAGTGAGAGTTCCAAGTTATCACAACTGTTCATCATACATGCAGAGATTTTTGGGAAGGTGAAGCCTTCAGCATGGTCATGGACTTCATTTACAAGTTGTTCTAATTGTAGAGGTTAGGTATGCTCATGGGGAATTCCTGTCCAGAGTGCAAGGGTTGGTCAAGTGATGCTTGGATCCAAAGGAATTTGTGGCAAACTGATGCCAGCAGGCAGGGAATGGGTGCCAAGTATGAGAAATGCAGAGGTTTTATGTTAGCTTTAGTGCCAGAGAAATTCCTTGTACAGCCTCAGTGACTCAGTCTCTAACACATTCACAAGTATGACATGAAGAACATAATAGGGCCTCCCTGTAGTGGGGGTAGTACCATCAGTGCACTTCATGGGGTGCACTGTAGGCATTACTAAAGGTTCTTTGCAGTGTCCCTTCAGCTCCTAGCTGCAAACCCTTTCATTTCTTTTTACTGTACCTCTATTCATATTATCTCTCTTCCATCATGCTATCAACCCTCTCCTAACAATTATTTCAAAGTGCAACTGTGAGTTTTTCCTCCTGTTACACCTTTCAAACCTACCCACTCTTAATTTCTTTTCCAGCGCTGGATAACCTCTTAGATCCCAGTGCTTGGCCTTTTGCCTGAACTCTGTATTCCACTCTGTTCTGTAATGCAGCCTATTTATGAGGTCAGGGCGAGTAGAATGCTTCAAGAAATAAAGTGATGACGATCCAGTTGATGTTGGATTGTTTGAAGACCCTTACTTGGAACACCTTCCAGACTCGTGAGAACATTTCCTATAACAACTAAGGTATAGTAAGATAATTACAGTTCAGGAGCATTCAAGATCAAGAGATTAAAAAAACAAAGGAAAATCTTGGGATAAGAAAAATCACTGCAGGGAAGCAGCATTTACTCAGTTTAGCCAGAACAAGTTCCAGCTGAGACTGGAAATCAAGTCAGAAGAAACTTGCCTCTACCAAGCATTGTTAGTAGAAGTCCCAAAAATTAAACTTGCTTTCCAAGCAATTGGGTCTTTTAGGAGAAAACAGAACATGAGAATGTTAGGGGACTACATATTTGTCTCCAATGCACATGTCTCAGCACAGTATTAGCTTTATCTCCCTATTTTCTGTATGATAGAGAAGCCACAAAAATTTCATATAGTACATTAATGGCCTCATACACAGTCATGGAATTTCCATAACACCAAGGTGACTAGTCATTGTCTTACGAGATTTTTTAAGAACTTAGTATAGCTTAGAATGTTCAGAGTGCCAGCATGTTTAAGTGAGAATGTTACTCAAGGTTCAAGACCTATGCTTCCTCTTCAAGTACCTGTACTAGTCAACAAGAATTTGTTGTAGAGGACTGAAGTTTATTATAGTCATCCCATTGTGGAACAGAGGAGAGTGGTTTGCTATTTTACCTTCTTCAGTCAGGTGTACTGCAGCATCCAAGTGCTTAATATCCCTACTTGGAGTTATTTTAGGAAGCCTTCTAACTGATTTAGAGGCAGCTGATGGCAGAATTTCCAGATTTACAGATTTACAAGTGAACTATAGTGGATTTGTAGTAAGTGAAGTGGGCCACTTCTGTGATTAGTGTGGTGACTTAATCTCCAGCCCTCTGCCACTATTTTTGTAATAGGTTTGTTCAGTTTTCTGTGAAAAGGGAAAAGCTGCCCTGTTCTATTTGTTGATGAATTGTATATGATGTTGCGTAGACCTGTGGTTGCTGAGAGTCTTAGCAGAGAATGAAGTTGAACCATAAAAAATTCAAAGTACAGTACTTGCAACTCATTTAAAAATTAGGTATAATTCTTGACAGCAAATTCACTTTTGAGAAATTTATATAGGCTGTTTCCTTTTCTATTAAGCAAGTATAATGAGAAAGTTTCAAGATTTTTGGAGACTTGTGTAAATATTTTTATTTGTTATATTATGGTTTGTGTGATTATTGTTCATTGGTTTGGTCTTCCTCTAAAATTTTTGGATGAAAAATGAGTTCCGTTGTATTTGTTATTCCAAGGGCTGCTCCTATTTTGAAAAGTTTTGCCTATCATTTAACCATTACTTTGATTTTTACAGCTATTCAGTATTTCGTACATTCCTTTACTGGTTATTTGAGTTTAGGTAAATTGAGAAATTTTACATCTGTGAAACATGAAAATCATTAAGGATTTTTTTCAAATAGCTTTAAATTTTTTGTAATCTGTCCTTAATTGGACATATTCTCAGTGCCGTATCAAACCTTTGGGAACATTCATAAGTGTCAAATAATACTTTCTGATTTCAGTGTAAATAAGGATGATTAACTCTGATATGAAGCACTTTTTATTTTCACACCCACCTATCGGTACTGCTTAAGAATATAATTGGTTTTAACATTTACATTGATATGATAATGTTATATTACTTTAATATCAAGCCTTTTTATAATTGTCAGTGGGTCTGAAAACATACCTTGAAGTGGGAAAACTATTAGTTAACCTTTTGATATTGCAATGATGATTCTGGTAGCAACAGATGACATCATTATTAAAAATATTTTGGCTAACTTTGGCACATAATTTTGACACTATCAAGTGTTCCCTTGTTGAATGTACTACATTAAAGGAAAGTTATTCAGCTTCAAAATGACACCATAACAAGTTGTATTTCTTGAATAAATTTACAGCAACCAATACAAGAAAAACATTCCTATGTCCATATTCATCCAGAGTGTGCTATAACCCCCAAAGTGTCAAAAGCATCAGGTGCACCCTTTATGTCTTGTTTTTTCAAGCTTTACCATGAACCATCATTACCCTTTGGGATACCTCAGTATCAGAGGTCTGCAATGTTACTGAAGGTTACCTGCATTTTACAAGATGCTTTTTTAGAGATATCTGGGAACTAATACTTGTTTTGAATTAGTCCTTGGTCAGTTTAAGCACTTGAGATATGTGATATGTGCAATATGGTCTTGCCTCACAGCTGTATACTGTATATGATCTTATACATCTTAGAGAATATTTCTTCACATGCTTTACAAAAACTTTTTATATTATAGTTTAGTATGTTACTGTTGTTACTCTAATTGAATACATTTATAGCATTATAAAACTACTACATGTAATAAATCAGAGCATCATGGTTTGTTGATATTTAAAAATTACTGCAGATGTAAAGGAACTGAAGTCCTTTGTAAATTATATGATAAAACAATGTACTGTATGTTTCCCATATTGGAAAACAATGAAGAAATGTTTTACAATGAGCTAATAGATATATGGCCTAGATGTATTTCATCTCAGTAGGTCAGATATGTAATTCTTTGTTCCACATCTAATAATTATATATATATATATATATATATATATATATATATATATATATATATATATATATATATATATATATATATATATATATATATATATATATATATATATATATATATATATATATTTTTTTTTTTGCACTCTTATGTACTATCTTGCAAGATATGTTTACCACTTGTTGTAGCCTTTACTACTCAAAAATTTCACAATAGTACCAAATGTTAAAACTTAAGCCTTTCATTATAATTTTATTGTGTATGTAAGCATAGTACTTTATATTTGTAGTAATTATGACATCTATATTGTTTAGTATTTTGAAATTGTACTTTTATGCTTAATCTGTTGTAATTTTATGCTGAATCTTGTAGCATTGTGTATTTACATTTTGTTTACAAAGTATGTTATTGTATTGTAAATAGCTTTCAATAAACAGTTTTGAGATGAGGCTTTTTATTCTTGATATGAATTTCAAATTTTCCTTTACGATAATTCATTGTACTCTTTCTTCAGTACGTAATGATTTCTTTCCAAGTCTGTTTGTTGTCAGATTTGCTTATGATTTAATAGTCTGATTTTAAGTGCACTGAGAGAGGTGAAATTTATATGCAGGTCTGCACAGTTTGTTTTATCCATGTTTATTGTTCATTGGTTATATACTGTACTGTATACTAATTATTCAAAGAGCCAGACTAAATAGTGGGTGGAGAACCCTATCTAGATCAGTAAAAGTTTTAAGGATAATAACTTGAGGCTGACTAACCAATTGTATAGTTATAAGACAACAATAGTTTATCTCCCGATAAATGCATGAACGATAAAATTAATGTAAGTATAATACAGTGCAATTCTGCTTTACACAAATAAAAAAAAATTTACTTATTAAAGAGAGCAAGCTCAAGTTCACTCTGCCAAGGGACCCATTAAACTAACATTTTTACTTATCACTGAAATGTTTTTAACCTATGTTTATTATTTAGTATCCTTAATTTTAAATAGGCCCTGAATATTTTTAGTTTTTAGTAGCTTTAAATATTCACACCAACTTAGACCTTTCAGTACTGTATATGATCCATTTTTATTTCCATTTTGAAGAGTCCCTCTCTTAGCAGTGTTATGGAAAACAGTTGCTTTTTCAGTGACGTTTATCATATACAGTCATCTCTGTGTTTTTTATTATATTTTTCTCATCAGTCTGCAGATGGTATAATCAATTTCCAAAGGACATGGAAAAATATACGACTGTACTTCCATTGTTTATTTATTAACTCATTCCTATTCATTCTCTATATGAGAGAATGAGTTGGAAACAAAGGTGTGTAGGCATTTACAGCGGAGGAGCTGAGTTAAGTTTAGTGATGCTGAATGCCATTGAAAGCAATTTCTTCAATTGCCTTAAAATAAGGACTTCTTCCAAACTACACATGGATAATGCTAAAGATCCTGCTGTGATGATGGAAGACAACACCACCACCTTCAGGAGAAGCCGGGTGCTTTTGCTTGCTGAATGAGATGAAGAAGGAAAAGAGAGAAATCAAAGACTTGAAGACTATGTTCCGCAAGGTGCTCCCCACCTGCATGTGAATGACTACCAGGTGACAGAAGGGGTCATCCTGAAGAAGCTGGTCAGGCTCAATAGTGGAAGCCTAAGGGCCCCCTAATGGAAAATGAGTATGACAGTTTGACCGAGTACAAACAAATACCGGAGGAAGTAGAGTCCTTTATCCTCAGCATCAACACCCATGTTGGCTAGAAACCATCTTCTTGCCAAAAGCTAGAGGTTAAAATCCTCCTTGTCTATCCAGCCCTTACAGGACCAAGTTAGGGTCAGGTTGAGTGATTTCTTCCAGCCCCTTCTGTTGGATGAAGCCCTTACTGGCAGTTGAAACCCCTACATGAGGTCCATTCTTGAAAACCTGTTTTTGTTCTTACACGATTTACAGACCATGGGCCCTTTACATTATGAATTACTTTAGCGAAGCTGGAAATGGCTGTTAAACTTTAAAAAATGGTGGTTAGGCAGTTAACTACTGTCCAGTAAGTGGGAGTCCCGCCCGCCTGGATGTAAACATTCCAATTTGCTTTCGGCCGTCATGCTCTGCACATGTATGGTAGCTCTCTGCTCTGATTGCCATTACGCTGTTTTTCCTGGTGGGATCTTTCTTGGTTTTGATTGTGTTGTGTATTTGTGTGTGTGTTTGATATTGTTTTCAATAATGCAAACCCAGGAATCATCTAATCCTGTGTGACAGGCTGTCATCCCCCAGCATGTGTGTTCTGGTGTTGGCGGCAAGGGTTGTATTTCTGGGTTCCGACCTGTGTCAGCCGGTGAAATATCCATTCAGCACATATTTCTAGGTAAAATCATTGCTAAATATACCAGAGAAAAGCTAAATGCAAAGCTGGGGTTACTACCCCCCAGTGCGAGCTCCATAAAATGGAGTCGTGTATTTGAAAGGGTGAGTTTGTCACTGTCACAGGCCTCCACCCTGTAGACATTCCCAATCTCAAAAAGTCCCTGGAGCGAGGTGCCGTTACAACGCCCGCACCGCTCCCAGACTATCAACAAACCAGCCGCCATTATCATTCCATTTATAGCACGCGTTAGTTGACATTCTCTTTCTTTCAGATTGACCGCAGCTCCCGCGACTCTTCGTTACTGACCCTCAAGACCTGGGTCAGCGGCTTTGGGAGGAACGTCGGGTCGGGGAAGCCCTATGTCCTTTCCCAAGAGATCTGTAGCATCCTCTACCCCGGCGCCTGGGTCTCAGCGTCGGTCCCGGAGGAAGTAGCCGCCCCCTTGATGGCTGGGATCCGGGAGATGACACAACCCTCCCAGGAAGAAGTGGCCGCTTGCGGAGAGGTTGCGGAGGAGATTGCTGCCATGAACATCAACCTCCAACCGATGAGCGTAGACCTGGATCTACAAGCAGGTAAGGGGGTAAGTGAGGCAGATGACCTTCTATTTAGTTCTCCTTCTTCTGCTTCTTCTTTCAGAGGGTTTGGGAAATCCTCTTACCTTATGGACGGTTCAAGGTCTACCGTCCCTAAGGTTAAGTCGGTGAGAACAAAGACCTTAACAAAGACCCTCAAAACCCAGAAGGTCCGTTCCGGGGTTCCCTCGAAGACGTCATGGGCTCCTAGCCCCGTGCCGTCTACGAGCAAGGCCTCCTCCTCTGGGAAGGGAGCACGGTCTAAACAAAGTAAGGAGAGTCCCCCTCCTCCTTCCTTTGATGCTGAAGCTTTTGCCGAGCTTCTTATGCAGAAGTTAGACAAGAGGGTCGATGACAAACTGTCGGAACTCTCTTCCCAACTGTCTACCTCCAATGCATCTGTGCTGTCTCTAACACAGCAGGTAAAAACCCAGGAGAACTTGATCTCTGGGTTTATGCGCGGTGGAGTGGCCGCTCGATCCTTGGCTGTTCCGGACGCTTCCGGTCTTCCTCCCTTTGATAAGGGAAACCCCTGGCGCCTGGCTCTTTATGCTCCGCAGCATGAAGACACCCTTACCATAGAGGGTCTGGGCACCCGCAGGTTGGAAGAACTAGAATTCTTCCCTCCTGGTCTGCAGCCCCCCTACCCAGGTTACGCCAGGCTTACTGAGGAGGCCTGGATAAGGTCCCAAAGGAGACTGTAATCTACCCGAGGGATCAGGCACAGTCCACCTTGTTGCGTACTCTGACGGAGTGGCAGGCGGAGAACACAAAACTTACCCCAGCCAAGGGTACGTTCACGATGTTCTCTTTGGGGGAGGCTATCCCTACCCCATGCACAATGAAGGTAGCCCTGCTCACCAGTCAGACGAGCATGGAGGGCAAACCCCTTCCTCAACTCCAGGAGACAGATCCCACCTCTCTGGTCTTCCCCGGAGATTCTGAGTTTTGGATGGGAGCTCCGGCCACCTTCACAGTGACGAGACTTGAACCCGATTGTGCTTCTGCCCTCTTCAGTGAGCAACTCCCGAAGATCCCGGATTTGCTCCTGAAGGCCAAAGCCGACACTAAGGGCAGGCTGAGCAGGTCCTTAAACTCTCTGACTCTGGCTGAGGCAACTTCGGTTGTCTATAATGAGGACGCCCTGTTCCAGGTCCTGACTAAATCTCTCCTAGCAGGTTTTCAACAGGACCTTCATGACTTTATCACGGCTCGAATGAACAGCCGGAAGCACATCTTCTCGGCAGCTTCTATCCGGCACGAGCCCAATAGGCTCATGAAAAGCTCCATCTGGGGAGCTAATCTCTTCCCCCAGGAAGAGGTGGACACGGTCCTAGCCGAAGCGACCAGGGCTAACCAGAGTCTCCGCTCCCGTTGGGGTCTCCCCTTCAAACGGAAGCTGACGGAGTCCGCCGGACCTCATCCCAAATCTGGGAAGAAGTTCAAGAGGCTCCCTGCCCAGACTGTTCTGCATGCTGTTCTGGTCTTCCCAGCTGGTCAGCCTTCAACCTCTCGAGCCCAGCCTCAACCTCAGTACGTGCTGGTTCAACCGGCTCATCACTCCCTCGCTGCCCCTACTTATGTTTCATCCCTGGCTTTCAATGCCTCATATGAAAGCCAAGGTGCATTTCGGGCGATTAACCAGAATGCCAGAGGAAGCAGAGCCAGAGGCTACTTTAGAGGTAGGTCAGCGTCTCGCTCCTCCTCCCGAGGGAGGGGAGGCAGAGGTACCAGAGGAGGCAGACCATCTCCCGCCCAGTGAGATCTCTCAGGTAGGTGGGAGGTTATACCATTTTCAGGACCAATGGACCTTCAGTCCATGGGCCCACAGCATAGTCTCCAAAGGCTTGGGGTGGAGTTGGAGCAGAGGCCCTCCTCCCCTAGTCAGGTTCCATCAGTCACCGTCCAAAGTCCTAAAGGACTTTGTGAAGGATCTATTACAAAAGAGGGCAATAAAGAAAGCGAGACATTTGAAGTTTCAGGGCAGACTGTTCAGTGTTCCGAAGAAAGGTTCCAGTCAGCAAAGAATAATCCTAGACTTGTCTCGTCTAAATTCTTACATTCAATGCGACAAATTTGCATTGCTTACAATCTCGCAGGTTCAGACCCTACTACCCCGTGGAGCCGTAACCACCTCTATAGATCTTTCAGACGCTTATTATCACGTCCCGATTGCGAGAAGGTTCTCTCCTTATCTGGGGTTCAGACTGGGAAAGCAAGCATACTCGTTCAGAGTCATGCCATTCGGTCTCAACATAGCCCCCAGAATTTTCACCAAACTGGCAGATACGGTAGTTCAACAACTACGGTCTCAAGGGATCATGCTGGCCGGATACCTGGAAGATTGGATCATTTGGGCACCCGACGCCAGCGAATGCCGGAAAGCAACAACCATAGTAATCGGTTTTCTGGAATCTCTAGGCTTCCAAATAAACAGGAGAAATCCGCCTAGTTCGGGAGAGCCGCTTTCAGTGGTTGGGGATCCGGTGTGACCTATGTTCACACAAACTATCTCTTCCGCCGGCCAAACGGAGAGAAATAGCCAAAGCAACCAGATAGTTCCTCACGAACAAGAAAGCTTCCCGCCGTATCCAGGAAAGAGTCTTAGGCTCTCTTCAGTTTGCTTCAATAATGGATCTACTTCTGAAAACCAAACTGAAGGATATAAACAGGGTATGGCGGAGACGTGCCAACATCAGGTTCAGAGACAAGGTGTCTCTAATTCCGCCAATTCTGAAGAAGAGACTCCGGCCCTGGACAACAGTCAAGAGCTTATCAAAGTCAGTACCACTCCAGTTTCCCCCTCCGGCAGTAGTGATTCACACCGATGCTTCTCTAAGCGGGTGGGGAGGATACTCTCAACACAAGAAAGTGCAGGGAACATGGTCCACTATGTTCCGCCAGTTCCATATCAATGTTCTGGAAGCAATGGCAGTTTTTCTAACCTTAAAGAAGCTGCGCCCAACCAGACTAATCCATATCAGACTGGTCTTGGACAGCGCAGTGGTGGTGCATTGTATAAACAGGGGAGGTTCCAAATCGAGCCGGATCAACCAAGTAATGATAGCAATATTCTCCCTAGCAAACAAGTACCGGTGGCATCTGTCAGCTACTCATCTGGCAGGAGTTCGGAATGTCATTGCAGATATCCTATCCAGGACAACTCCGCTGGAGTCGGAATGGTCCCTGGACAAAACATCATTCGAGTGGATTTGCAGTCAGGTCCCAGGTCTCGAAGTAGATCTCTTCGCAACAGAATGCAACCACAAACTTCCCTGTTATGTGGCTCCCAACCTGGACCCTCTGGCTCACTCCACAGATGCAATGTCGATAGATTGGAACAAGTGGCGGAGGATCTATCTGTTCCCTCCAGTAAACCTGTTAATGAAAGTCCTGCACAAGCTCAGGACATTCAAAGGCCAGGTGGCTCTGGTAGCACCCAACTGGCCAAAGAGCAACTGGTTCCCTCTTCTTCTATAACTGAAGCTTCGATGCATACAGATTCCCAAACCAAAATTGACACAAATAGTACAAACTGGGACTGTGTCAGCTTCCTCAAGAGTACAAAATGCCCTAGCTTTATGGATTTCATGAAATTTGCAGCTCAGAAAGATGCTAATATTGATCCAGTTAATACTTTATTTTTAGAATCAGACAAAAGGGAATCTACACTCAGACAATATGACTCAGCAGTCAAGAAATTAGCATTCTTCTTAAAAGAATCTGAAGCAACAGTAATGACCATGAACCTTGCAATCTCATTTTTTAGGTCATTATTCGAAAAAGGTCTTGCCTCTAGCACCATTACTACAGCCAAATCAGCTTTGAGAAAGATATTTTTACATGATTTTAATATTAACTTAACGGATTCTTATTTTTCTTCAATCCCTAGAGCATGTGCTCGCTTGAGACCAGTAACCCGTCCACACACGGTTTCCTGGTTCTTAAATGACGTTCTTAAATTAGCATCAGAAATTGATAATCAGAATTGTTCATTCTGAAGCCTGCTAAGGAAGACCTTATTCTTAATTAGTTTAGCTTCAGGTGCTAGAATTTCTGAGCTGTCTGCTCTATCTAGAGAGCCGAACCATGTTGATTTCCTCCCGTCAGGAGAAGTTCTGCTAGCCCCTCACCTTAAATTTCTCGCTAAGAATGAAGATCCTCGAGATAGATGGTCCTCCTGGAAGGTTATCCCCCTTCCACAAGACCTATCATTATGCCCAGTCTTTACTTTAAAGGCCTATTTAGACAAGCTAACCCAGACTCAGTTCCAAAGGTTCATGATATTAGGGCAGTGACCACCTCCACTAATTATTTTCATCATATGAATTTTGAGGATCTCAAGAAATATACGGGGTGGAAATCACCTTTGGTTTTCAAACGCCACTACATGAAATCCCTAGAGGCTCTAAAATTTCCCACAGTGGCGGCAAGAAGCATTGTCCCTCCCTCTGAATGATACCACTATATATTTCATTCTTTTCTGTCACTCTTTCTCCCACCTATCTGCCTCATTTATTCCCTTTACAGTCTCCTACGGGTCAGGCATGCTTCACAGCCTGTCTCCTGACCATGTTGCATATTGTCTTTGTCCCCTTTTGTTAGCATTTAAGTATAGTTTAACCTTTAAACGCCTATTGGACGTATCATACGTCGACTAAAATTGTCTGTTGGGTGCCGAGTGGACGTACCGTACGTCGACTACAAAAAATTTCAACCTTCGGTCAACTTTGACTTGACCGAAATGGTCGAAAACGCAATTGTAAGCTAAAACTCTTACATTCTAGTAATATTCAATCATGTACCTTCATTTTGCAACAAATTGAAAGTCTCTAGCACAATATTTCGATTTATGGTGAATTTTTGAAAAAAACTTTTTTCTTACGCACGGGCGGTAACTCAGCTGAAAATTTCATAAATTCTTTCGTCATTTTGTCGTAATTTTTGCACTGTTCTATATTAGCCGTTACATAAAGTTTTATATATGAAAATGTGCGCAATTTCATGTACAATACAGCAAAATACAACCCATGGTTGTAGCTTTTATCAGTTTGGAAATATTTTCATATAAACCACGATAACTGCCAAAATTTCAACCTTCGGTCAACTTTGACTCGACCGAAATGGTCAAAAAACGCAATTGTAAGTTAAACTCTTACGATCTAGTAATATTCAATCATTTACCTTCATTTTGCAACCAATTGGAAGTCTCTAGCACAATATTTCGATTTATGGTGAATTTCTGAAAAAAACTTTTTCCTTACGTCCGCGCCAGAAATTCTTTCGTCATGTTGTCGTAATGTTTGCACTGTTTTATATTAGTCGTTACATAAAGTTTTATATATGGAAATGTGCACAATTTCATGTAGAATACAACAGAAAATAACTCATGGTTGTAGCTTTTATCAGTTTTGAAATATTTTCATATAAATCACGATAACTGCCAAAATTTCAAGCTTCGGTCAACTTTAACTTGACCGAAATGGTCAAAAAACGCAATTATAAGCTAAAACACTTACATTCTAGTAATATTCAATCATGTACCTTCATTTTGCAACAAACTGGAAGTCTCTAGCACAATATTTCGATTTATGGTGAATTTCTGAAAAAAAATTTTTCCCTTATGTCTGCGCTGCGCGTAACTCGGCGAACATCTCAGAAATTCTTTTCGTCATGTTGTCGTAATGTTTGCATCGTTTTACATTAGTCGTTACATAAACTTTTATATATGAAAATGTGCGCAATTTCATGTAGAATACAACAGAAAATAGCTCATGGCTGTAGCTTTTATCAGTTTTGAAATATTTTCACATAAATCACGATAACTGCCAAAATTTCAACCTTCGGTCAACTTTAACTCGACCGAAATGGTAAAAAACGCAATTGTAAGCTAATACTCTTACATTCTAGTAATATTCAATCGTTTAACTTCATTTTGCAATAAATTGGAAGTCTCTAGCACAATATTTCGATTTATGGTGAATTTTTAAAAAAACATTTTCCTTATGTCTCTTGCTGGTAACTCGGCGAACATCTCAGAAATTCTTTCGTCTCGTTGTCATAATATTTGCACCGCTTTATATTAGTCGTTACATAAAGTTTTATATATGAAAATGTGCGCAATTTCATGTATAATACAACAAAAAATAACTCATGGTTTTAGCTTTTATCAGTTTTGAAATATTTCCATATAAATCACAATAAATAGAAAAATTCGACTTTCGGTCAACTTTAATTTGACCGAAATGGTCGAAAACTGCAATTGTAAGCTAAAACACTTACAATCTAGTAATATTCAATCAATTAGCTTCATTTTTCAACAAACGGGAAGTCTCTAGCACAATATTTCGATTTATGGTGAATTTTTGAAAAAACATTTTTTTACGTCCATGCTGGTTACTTAATTCATGCATCATTTTGTGATAATATTTTCTCTGTGTTGCTTTGATCGTTTTAAAATTTGTTATATACCAAAATCATCGCAATTTTGTGTACAATACAACTAAAAAAAATTAACTCATTAGCTTTAACCGTTTTGCTTACAGCGCATTTGTATACAATTATATACAATTTTTTTTTCGCTGTCATATATTCCAATATTTATATATGATAATGATATTTTTTCATTTCTGATGGTTGCATACTAAACTTCAGGCAATGACAAAAAAATGAGCCAAAAATTAACTCTTAATCTTAAAAACTTAGTGTGCTGTGATTTTTTGAAAAAAACTTTTTTTCCGCTTCGGCGCTAACTCACTGAACGCCGCCGGCATACGGGAGACGTTTTTGTAAATAGGGCTTCGGCGTTAAAGGGTTAATTATGTTTTAATGTTATGTTTTTTCATGTTTGCTGTGGGGCAGGGTTCCCACACCTTAAAGTTCTTATGTCCATTACATGTTTTCGTTTTGGATAATTAAAACTCACTTGGACTAATAGTTTTATTTCTTTCCATTACAATAGCTTCATTTGCTCTTCACCAAGCTGGTATATTTAATTCTCTGTTATTATTTCACCGGCTGACACAGGTCGGAACCCAGAAAAGGGATTTTGACAAAGGAAAAATCTATTTCTGGGGGAAGACCTGTGTCACCCGGTGACCCACCTCTATTCTTTCCTTTCCCCCCTAGATAAAATACCATGCTTGGGTGGGGGGTGCTAACATGGAATGATAATGGCGGCTGGTTTGTTGATAGTCTGGGAGCGGTGCGGGCGTTGTAACGGCACCTCGCTCCAGGGACTTTTTGAGATTGGGAATGTCTACAGGGCGGAGGCATGTGATAGTGACAAACTCACCCTTTCATATACACCGACTCCATTTTATGGAGCTCGCACTGGGGGTAGTAACCCCAGCTTTGCATTTAGCTTTTCTCTGGTATATTTAGCAATGATTTTACCTAGAAATATGTGCTGAATAGATATTTCACCGGGTGACACAGGTCTTCCCCCAGAAATAGATTTTTCCTTTGTCAAAATCCCTTTATTATACAGGCGAAAATCAGCGATTTTCGGCACTTTATCGGCAATTCTTGGTGATCAGCATTTCTGTTAGGTACGTATCGGCGCTAATATGCGATTATCTGCGCCGAAAAACCGGATCGCCGATAACCGGGGATTGCCTACCTCGAACTTACGCAATTTGAGTTGCACAAATTCGCAGACACACAAACTTTTCTTTGGAACCTAAGTAATTGGCATATGCGATTTTTTCACAGACACACAACATTAGCAAAATGCTCAAGACACCATGCAGAAGTGTTTGTTTAATTTTTGAAGTAATTTATAAGTCTTCATGCTTTTATGTGTAAAATCTGAATGAAAAATGTATTATTTTTAGTTTTGTGCATGTGCATAAATATGATACAAAGATAACTACAGCATGTACAGTTGGTGTACTTTTACAAGATGTGATACCCATTTGCAAAGTTACTGCGCTTTTCAAAGATGTGATACCCCTGCAGGAAGTGTTTGTTTAAATTTTGAAGTACAGTAATTTACTGTACAGTATAAGTTTTCATGCTTGTAAGTGTGAAATTGGCATGAAAAATTTGCATTTATATTTTTGTACATAAATGATATAAAGGTAATTGACAGTAAAGTTTACTTTTGTACAAGATGTGATACCCCTGTAGAAGTAGTTATGTTTAATTTTCTGAGCAATTTATAAGTTTTTATGTATTTTAGTATAAAATTGGTATGAAAAATTTGTATTTTTACTTTTGTACACAATGATACAAAGGCAATTTACAGTAAAGTTTACTTTGTACAAGATGTGATACCCATTCACAAAATTACATACTTTTAGATGTGATACCCTTGCAGAAGTGTTTATGATTAATTTTTGAAGTAGTTTATAAGGTTTCATGCTTTTAAGTGTAAAATTGGTATGAAAAATTTGTATTTTTATTTTTGTTCATAAATGATACAAATATTACTATTTTTAATGTGCAGCTCTCTCTCTCTCTCTCTCTCTCTCTCTCTCTCTCTCTCTCTCTCTCTCTCTCTCTCTCTCTCTCTCTCTCTCTCTCTCTCTCTCTCTTCATTTGCATACACATGTTTTTACAACTTATTATTACTCTGTACATCTTTATGTAATTTTAAATTGATTGAATGTGCCTGTACCCTCTACATACATTATGTATGTTTATGTGACTTCAGTGATGCAAAGAAAACATCTTTTACTTTACTGTGAGTGAAAAAGATAATGGCATTCCATGAATTACGGGTAACATTAGCATACGTACATGACTACTGTAAATGTGCTAGTGTGTGGCAAATACCCATTACGATACTGCACTATTTTTACGTCTACTATTTATTTCTTTTTTAAGGGAAATGTATTACGCTAACTTTTAAATGAAATTAACTTTAATTTAATATAAAAGTAAGCTTAATGCTGTATTTGGGAGCATGATTTGGGTCATATTTAGTGTTTAAATTCTAGAAGTAAGCATTTATTGGCAAACGCGAGGGTTTCTGGAACCTAACCTCGCGTAAGTTCGAGGTATTACTGCACTCACTTCCGTTCTCCCTACGATGTTGATCCTTATGCCCCCTGCAGGGGGTATGACTGTAATCCTAATTCAACTTGTGCTGAGTTGCTCTTGGTTTCCTGTGCAGGGGGTGAAGTTTACTGGGAGGAAACATAGGAGGAAGGCTACCAAGGCATCGTTGGAAGGATATACACCTTCGATTACACCCTTGGTAGCTAACCCTTCTTCCTCGTTTCTCCCCTTGGTAAACTTCCCCTTCTGGCTGTCTCTCCTTCGGGAGTGATCTTTCCTTCATCATCTTCACTCACTTCATTGGGTGAAGATCTGCGGGGTGGGGGGGATCAAGACAACCTCTTCTCGGGGCCTCCATTCGCTCTGAAGGGAAACTTTTCTCTCTGAGTGAGAGGAGTCTCTCTCCACTCACCCAACTTTTGCTTCTTCAGCTTTGGTGGCTGAGCATCATGAGGCAACGGAGCTCCAGGAAGCATGGATCTCCTTGGGGCTCTTGGGTATCTTGGAGCACCTGAGATGTTACCCAGGGGCCACGCATGCTGCTGCCACCCTGACTACGACCATGGTGACCGTGACAGCTTTTGCTAAGGTCCCCACCACGGTATTGACCCACTGTCCGACCTTGACGACTCTGGCGGTGGTGGACCAGACAGCTATGCATGCTCTGGCACCCCAGTATGCGGTGTCCCTGCCCCAGGCTCTACCTGTGCTTCAGACTGCTCCTGTCCCTGGTGTGCCTCCTGTGCAGATTGCTCCTGCTGCCCCAGCTATTCCTGCGATCCCTATCAACCGGGCCACTTTAGCTGTGCCTCCTGCCCCAGCTTCCCTGATTACTCCTGTTGCTGCTCCTGTCATCTGCTGCCTCCTCACCTTCTTCTTCTGAGGCTCGTTGACCAAAGAAGAAGGCTGGCCCTCCCCCTCCTTAGAAGTCCCACCTCGGGACTTCAAAGGGGCTGCCTCCCTCCACAGGGGAGGCAGTAGGATCTCTCGTTGGCTCATCCTGGCCCTCAGGCTCAGGATCTGGTTCGCATATCCCGCCGGGGTCTCGCACGGGTCTCCCAGGCCTGCGCTCCTGATACCAGTTCAAAGAAGTCCACTTCCAAGACTGGTACTGTGCCTGTCTCTTCCCAAGTTTCTTCGGACACTCGAGAGGAGACTACTCCCATTGATTATTTTGTACGAGATACGGGAGTATTGGGTGCTCAGCCGGACCAAGTCACTCCGAGTGCTCAGGATTCTGCGGAATCTCAGGCACCCGAACCAGCACTGGCGAGTCCCCAGTCTGGTTCAGGCACAGGTCAAGAGAAAGTGCCAAAACATGCAGGTGTTTCAACATTTCCTGCCAGCACCACTTTGAGTGCTTGGCCAGGTTCCCAACACGGTATCTTGGACCCAAGCACCTGGAGACGCAGAGATGAGGTCCCCTGTTCAGTCTTTTTCTTGGGAGGTTTCAACCTCAAAGAAGACTGGGGCACATCGTGAGGATGGTGCAAGTTCACGTCAAGCAGTTCCCAAGCGCTCGACTTTGGCCAGCCCCCGATCACATGATCAGCCTCGCTCGCCAGAGGGGGTTGCTTGGGTGAACCTCTCCACTCTCCTCAGGACAGCTCTTTGCCAAGGCGTAAGCATTCTCCTAGATCCGTGTTGCCATCACCACTGCAGGTTGGTGACCACTCATGGCCTGCCTCTCCTGCTAGTTCTCCTGGCAGGATGGGTAGGAGTGCTCGATTCCCATCACCTGTCCCCTCAACCTCCTGGGGTTTTACCGGGATGCACAAATTGGACATGAGGGACTCCGACGAGATTGCTTCTTCTTGGAATTCGGCTGTGAGGGCCTATGCCCGGGCTCGGTTCTCGAACGACTGGCTTGGTAGTACACCCAAGTAGTCGAGGAGGGATCCCAGGGGCCTGCCGAGGTTCTCCCTCCTGCAGAGAGAGAGTAGGTCAGGAGGACCACATCCTGGAAGGACTCGAGGGTCCTCTTCCTTAGGATGCAGACACCCTCGAGATACAGAGGACCTTTGTAGAGGTCATCACGCTGATCCGTCGAGGTCATCGCGCTGATCCGTTAACACAATGATCTCAGGGAAGTGGCCACGGCCTCTTCTGTGGATCGTCCTTCGCGCCTCAAATCCTATTGGGGTCCCAAAAAGAAACCAAAGGCTTCGGTGGGCTTGCTGTGGTTCGCACTTGCTGAGGGGATACTTGACTAAGTGAATAACCCTGTCTCTGGGCAAGAAAACTCCCTTTGGTCGAACTGCTCGGACAGGCTCCTTCCCCCTCCTCTGCCTCAACAGAAGTGGTTCTACACGCCCTCAGAGGGGTCTTTGCCAACTAAGCAGGTCCCTCTCACAGCAAAAGGCAGCAAACCTGTAGGCCACCATCATGGCAGCCCTCCAGGCAGTCTTCTGGTTGGATCCGTGGTCATTCACAATTTCCAAGGTTGTCACCTCCTTGGGTGCGATCACCCCTGGAGAGGACTCGGTCTTCGGGAGATTGTGTCTGTCTGGAGTTAAGGCCATCTCCTACCTTGCCCTCCAGATGGCAAACCAGTGTGCAAACCTGGTGCTGAAGAGGAGGGACACTGTCCTAAATTGGATCTCCACCCCAGGTCTGTAGGTCCTGAGTTGACATTGGCCCTTAGGAATGGACCATTGCTGAGTTCTGCCTTTCTCTTCCCCAGAGAGTTGGTAGATGCTGCAGTGGACAAGGGACAGGCTGAAGGTAATGACCACCTTGTCCACCAGGCAATGGGCAAGACCTCCGGGTCTTCGCGTGCCTCTGCGCCTTGACCCTCATGTCAGGCTAGCACTTCCTCAGCCCCTAAGAAGACCCAGGCTTCGGAGGGCGCTCTCAGGAACACCCAGCCTTCTTCTTCCTCTACCAAGAAAGGCGCACAATCGCGTCCCTTTCAACCCTCTTTCCAGCCCGGAAAAAGGGGCAAGGGGAAGAAGAAGAAGGGAGGACGCTAGGGGCAGCATTCCCCTCCAGCTGCTGCCATTGGAGGGGGTTGCCTGTCGAGCCATTGGGGAACATGGCAGTGACATGGAGCCGAGATCTGGGTAGTGTATGTCCTTCGGGAGGGATATCTACTCCCCCTTCAAGTCTTGGCCACCTCTCACCAACAACCTGGTCCATCTCCTCACCTATGTTCCCGGCTCGCCGAAAGATCTCGCACTCTAGGAAGAGGTGCAAGCGTTGCTGAAGAAGGGCACTGTAGAAGTTGTGTCAGATCGGTCCCCAGGCTTTTACACCCACATCTCTCTCATAGAGAAAGCCTTGTTGTTGGGGGGGGGGGATTGGAGACCATCATAGACCTCTCTTCCTTGAACCGATTTGTTCGCCAGACTCAATTCACAATGGAAACAGCATGCTCAGTGCTCACCTCCATCAGGAAGAATGACTTCATGCTTACAGTGGACTTGAAGGATGCATATTTCCAAATACATCCATCTGTCCTTTCACAAGTACCTTCACTTTATCCTCTGGGAAGTGGTGTTCCAGTTTTGAGCTCTCAGCCGCTCTCCAGGTGTTCACTTGAGTGTACACCCTTGTGTTGGCTTGGGCCCATTCGCACAGGATATGTCTTTTGAAGTATCTTGATGACTGGCTTGTCCTGGCGAGCTCCAGCTCACAGTTGCTACAGGACATGGATCGGCTTCTCAAGTTCTGCTGCAGCCTAGGGGTCATAGTAAATCTGGAGAAGTCCAATCTCATCCCCAAGCAGAGGATAAAGTACCTGGGCATGCTGATAGATACGGTAGCAGCAAGAGTCTCTCCCTTGGAGGTTCAGGAAGGCAGTGCAGCTGTTCGTCTCGACAGGAGCAGCCAGCTCGACTATGGCAAGTTGTCATCGGTCACCTGTCGATGTTGAAGCTGGTCTCTCATGGGCGGCTTCACCTTCGTTCTCTCCTAGGGAGAATGAAGGAGTACTGGCCCCAGTCTCGAGACCCTCATTCCTTTCCCATTCCTCTTTCGGAGGAAGTGAAATAGGATTCAGACTGGTGGATGGATGACAGGAACCTCTTAATAGGAGTATGCCTGCATACTCCCCACTCTTGACATGCTTCTGTTCTCAGATGCATTGACCAAGGGAAGGGCCGCACACCTGGAGAAGCTGCTGACTTTGGGGGTGTGGAACCGAGATGACAAGCGCCATCACATCTACATCCTGGACCCCAAGGCAGCCTTCCTAGCCCTCCAAGAGTTTCAGGATCGAGTGATGGGACACTCTGTGGTGTTGATGAGCAACAACACCACAGTAGTGGCATATGTCAACAAGCAGGGGGGTCTTGTATCCCTTCCGCTGCACCAGTTGACATAGCAGGTGCACGAGTGGGCAGTTGCTCACTTGATAGAGCTGTCAGCTAGGTACATCCCAAGCAAGAGGAATTTACTGGCAGACAAGTTCAGCTGTCAGAATCAAGTGATAGGGACGGAGTGGTCCCTTCACTCAGACATCACGGGGAGGTTGTTTGACCTGTGGGGGCTTCCTGCCATCAATTTGTTCACCACCTGGGGCAACAGAAAGCTTCAGGTCTTCTGCTCCATTGTGCCGGACCTATTAGCTGCTGCGGAGGATGCATTCCAACACCCATGGGACAACCTCAGTGTTTACACCTTCCCTCTGTGTTTCCTGATTCGCAAGGTGATCAGCAGGGGTTGGGATGTGACTCTTGTGTTGAGGAGCCTGACTTTTGCACAGTACGAGCCTTTACAAGAGTCGTCAGATAGAGATCTGACCCTCAAGACCATCCTTCTGCTTGCCTTGGCATCAGTGAAGAGAGTAGGTGAACTTCTTGGACTTTCCTTCGATGTTAAACACTCGATGGGATGGGGATCAGTTACGTTCAACTTTGTCCCAGATTACGGTGTGAAAACTCAGAACCCAGCAGTCCCTGATGCCAGGTTCGAGTCCTTCATGATCCCCTCCCTAGAGGACTTTGTTGATGATGATCCAGATGAGATGCTACTTTGTCCTTGTTAGAGTGCTGCAGTACTATCTAAAGTGGACTCTACATCTCTGGCCTGAGTGTTGATGACTCTTCGTTAGTAATGGCTCATCCAAGAAAGAAGTGTCCAAGAACACGATCTCTCTTTGGCTTCATGAAACGTTCAGGAGGGCGTGCCCTGCAGCTGGCGAAGGCGACACCGGTACCTTCTCTCCAAGAGCTCATGAAGTGGGGCACTGGTCCAACCCTCGTATTCTGGAAGAATCTGTCAGTTCCTCAGGTACTGAAAGGGGGATGTGGTCTCGACAGACCACCTTCATGTCCTTCTACCTTCAGGACATTGCCCACAAGCCCTTGGACAGTTTTTCCTTAGGACCTGTGGTGGCTGCTTACCCAGCTCCTCTAACAGGATAGGTAGCATCTCGCCTAAGGTGTTTGGTTATGGAAGTGAGAATGATTGCATGAGTGACTGGCCTCTCCTCCTCATCCTTTCTCTTCCTTCGGGCAGAGAGTGGGATTTGAGCCAACACATGTTGGAACTGGCGGCCAATGCAGGTAAGTCTATGCTTCGAGCATCCATTCTATTTTTCTGTCATTAGATTTACAGAAGCAAACCCACTCCTTCCTCTAGCAAGGGGAGGAAGGGGGCTGACAGTAAGACAAACCGATTACTCTTATTTGCCTTACTGTCACCAACTTTTGGATTCATCCTAGCCTATTTTTGTATGAGGTTACATTCCCTCACTCATTTGAAAAGGCCCAGAAGTCAGACAATTGATCATGCATCACCATACCGAGTGACTTATTTGGTCCAAGTGCTAGGCTTCTAGCTTAGATCTGTCATTTCATCCAAATCCTTCTGCCCAGCCCTATAAGAGCTGATAGTGAGCTCAGTGGTCTGGTTAAACTGTTTTAATAATAATAGTTCCTATACTCTGATCAGTATGTCAGAGGCATGGTACTCTTCTTTGCTCTATTGACCAGAAAGCAAAAACCAGGTGTGGCAAACACCAGTCAGTTCAGAGACTCACTCAGATTCCATAATGCAAAGGACCAAGGGTTTGGATATTATATAGGAACAAATCACAAATTTTTTAAGTAATTTGTATTTTTCCTAACTATACAAACCTGAGGTCCTTTACATTACATTTCATGCCCACCTCATGCCACCCCTGAATCTGATACCTGGGCTGAAAGGCAAATTGGAATGTTTAAATCCGGGCAGGTGGGACTTCCAGAACTCCCGCTTACCGGACGGTAGTTAACTGCCTAACCACCTTGTTTGAAAGTTTAACAGCCGTTTCTGACTTCCCTGAAAGTAATTCCTAATGTGAAGGTTTGTATAGTTAGGAAAAATACAAATTACTTAAAAGTTTGTGATCTTTCCTCGTAAGTCTCTCTCTCTCTCTCTCTCTCTCTCTCTCTCTCTCTCTCTCTCTCTCTCTCTCTCTCTCTCTCTCTCTCTCTCTCTCTGATTTATTATTTAATCTTATTATTTAATCGTATTACTATTATTACAGGTACAGTGTTATTATTATTATTATTATTATTATTATTACTGTATGTAATCTTAGTATTTATTATTACCTGTATTATTACAGGTACATCATTAGTATTACAGTATTGTTATTTAATCGCACAGTAAACCCCCCATATTCGTGTTCTCACGATTCATGGACTCACCTTTTCATGGATTTCTCTATGGAGCATATATACACATTATTCGTGGAAAATTTGCCCATTCGCAGTATTTTTCACTGAGAAATATTCACTAATTACTGTATTTTCATATAATTTTCATGACTAAATGCACTTTTTATGTTAGAACTATTAAAATTCTCAGGTATAAGCATTTTTAGAGTTTTTTGTGTTTGAACTATCAAAATAGGTAGTTCTAAGTGTTTTTAGATGGGTTTTAAGATCACGGATTTTAGCTATTCGCGGGGGGATGTGGTACGCATCCCCCGCGAGTATTTCGGGTTTACTGTATTAATCTTAACATCAATATCTGAAAATTAGTAAATAATTGTTTATCATAAAAAATTTAGCCATGAAAATACAGTAATCAGTGAATATTGCTCTATCAAAAAATCTGCGAATTGCTGTACAGAATTTTCTGCAATTTATTGAAAAATACGTTCCACAGAAAAATCCGTGAATAACTGAAAACCACAAATAAGTGGGGTCCACTGCATATACAGTACACACACACATATATATACAGGATGCATACAATATATATATATATATATATATATATATATATATATATATATATATATATATATATATATATATATATATATATATATATATATAGATATACAGTATATATAGATATATACTGTATATACATACAGTATATATATCTATATACTGTGTATATACATACAGGCAGTCCCCAGTTATCGGCGGGGTTCCATTCCAACGGCATGACGATAAGCAAAAATTGTTGATAACTGAAAATTGGCAGTTTCCGGCTACCAATAACCGGATATTGGCACCTCTGTTAGGTATGTATTGGCACCAATAAGTGGAAATTGGTGATTTCCAGTGCTGAAAATTGCTGGTTTTCGCCACTAGACAAGGCCCTGTGAAACTGGATCGCTGATAACCAAGCCCGCCATAACTGGGGACTGCCTGTATATATATATATATATATATATATATATATATATATATATATATATATATATATATATATATATATATATTATATATATACCAATGAGCAAGGGACAGGAATGCCCGACTACAGACATCAAATGGAGGCGGACAGGAATACTCTTGATTAGCCATGTTATCAAATGGCTAATCAAGAGTATTCCTGTCTGCCTCCGTTTGATGTGTATATATATATACACACACACACACACACACACACACACAGTCATACCCCAAACTTAGACGAGGTTAGGGTTCCAGAAACCCTCGCGCAGGGTGAATTTTTCACGGTTTGGCACGGCCCTAAAAATGCTAATAAATGCTTATTTCTAAAGTTTAAACACTAAATATGACCCTAATCATGCTCCCAATTATTAAGTTAACTTTTAAATTAAATTTAAGTTACTCTAATTTCACTTAAAAGTTAGCTTAACCCTTTAACGCCAAGCCCTATTAAAAACGCTCTCCGTATGCCGGCGGCCTCGAGAGGTAGTACCGAAGCGGAAAAAAGTTTTTTTCAAAAATCACAGTGCGCTAGTTTTCAAGATTAAGAGTTCATTTTTGGCCTTTTTCTCATTGCCTGAAGGTTAGTATGCAATCATCAGAAATGAAAAAATATCATTATCATATATAAATATTGAATATATGACAGCGAAAAAAACTCGTATATAATTGTATACAAATCGCGCTTGTAAGGAAAACGGTTAAAGCTTAATGAGTTAATTTTTTAGTTGTATTGTACACTAAATTGCGATGATTTTGGTATATAACAAATTGTAAAACGATCAAAGCAACACAGAGAAAATATTATCACAAAATGATGCATGAATTCGTAACGAGCTGACGTAAAAAAAAGTTTTTTTCAAAAATTCACCATAAATCGAAATATTGTGCTAGAGACTTCCAATTTGTTGCAAAATGAAGGTAATTGATTGAATATTGCTAGACTGTAAGTGTTTTAGCTTACAATTGCATTTTTTGACCATTTCGATCGAGTTAAAGTTGACCGAAGGTTGATTTTTTTCTATTTATCGTTATTCGATGTAAATATTTAAAACTGTGAAGAGCTAAAGGAATGATTTATTTTATTGTATCTACATGAAATTGCGCACATTGATGTATAACACTTTATGTAACGAATAATATGAAACGGCGAAAAAGTTACGGCAAACTGGACGCAAAAATGACACGATTAGCGGAGCTCGCAGTGCGCGCGGAGCGGAGTGAAATTATTTTTTTCAAAAATTCAACAAAAGTCTAAATATTGTGCTAGAGACTTTCCGTTTGTTGCAAAATGAAGGTAAGTGATTGATTGTTACTCGAATGTAATAATTATGGCTTACGAATGCGTTTTTCGATCATTTCGGTCGAGTCAAAGTTGACCGAACGTTAAAATTTTGTCAGTTATCGTTATTTCGGCGAAAATATTAAAAAACTGTGAAGAGCTAAAGGAATGATTTATTTTTGTTGTATTCTACATGAAATTGCGCACATTTTGATGTATAACACTTTATGTAACGAATAATATGAAACGGCGAAAAAATTACGGCAAGCTGACGCAAGAAATGCCACGATTTTCAGCTGATTCCGCGCGCGCGGAGCGGAGGAAATTATTTTTTTCAAAAATTCACCAAAAATCTAAATATTGTGCTAGAAACTTTCTGCTTGTTTCAAAATGAAGGTAAATGATTGATTGTTACTCGAATGTAATAATTATGGCTTACGAATGCGTTTTTTCAATCATTTCGGTCGAGCCGTTGACCGAACGTTAAAATTTTGTCAGTCGTTATTTCGGCGAAAATATTAAAACCTCTGAAGAGCTAAAGGAATGATTTATTTTTGTTGTATCTTTACATGAAATTGGTGCACATTTTACGTATAACACTTTATGTAACGAATAATATGAAACGGCGAAAAAATTACGGCAAGCAGACGCTAGAAATTCCAGATTTTCAGTGATTCGCGCGCGCGCGAGCGAAGGAAAATGTTTTTTCAAAAATTCACCAAAAATTCAAATATTGTGCTAGAGACTTTCCGTTTGTTGCAAAAATGAAGCGAAATGATTGATTGTTACCCGAATGTACAATTACGGCTTACGGATGCGGTTTTTCGATCATTCTTGACGAGTCGTTGACTGGAAGGTTGATTTTTTCTATTTATCGTTATTTCGATGTAAATATTTAAAACTGTGAAGAGCTAAAGGAATGATATATTTTGGTTGTATTTTACATGAAATTGCGCACATTTTGATGTATAACACTTTATGTAACGAATAATATGAAACGGCGAAAAATTACGGCAAGCTGACGTGCAAGAAATGCCACGATTTTTCGCTGATTCGCGGAGCGGAGGAAATTTATTTTTCAAAATTCACCAAAAATCTAAATATTGTATGATTTTCCGTTTGTTTCAAAAATGAAGGTAAATGATTGATTGTTACTCGAATGTAATAATTATGGCTTACGGATGTTTTTTCGATCATTTCGTCGAGCCGTTGACCGAAGGTTGATTTTTTCATTTATCGTTATTTCGATGCAAATATTTAAAAACCGTGAAGAGCTAGCGAATGATTTTTGTTGTATTCTACATGAAATTGCGCACATTTTGATGTATAACACTTTATGTAACGAATAATATGAAACGGCGAAAAAATTACGGCAAACTGACGCAAGAAATGACACGATTTTCAGCGGAGTCCGCGCGCGCGGAGCGGAGGAAATTATTTTTTTCAAAAATTCACCAAAAGTCTAAATATTGTGCTAGAGACTTTCCGTTTGTCGCAAAATGAAGGTAAGTGATTGATTGTTACTCGAATGTAATAATTATGGCTTACGAATGCGTTGATCATTTCGGTCGAGCCGTTGGACTGAACGTTAAAAATTTTTGTCAGTTATCGTGATTTCGGCGAAAATATTAAAAACTGTGAAGAGCTAAAGGAATGATTTACTTTTTTTGTTGTATTCTACATGAAATTGCGCACATTTTGGATGTATAACACTTTATGTAACGAATAATATGAAACGGCGAAAAATTAATGCAAGTAAGCTGACGAAGAAATGACAGGGATTTTCAGTGAATTTTTCAAAATTCACCAAAATCTAAATATTGTGCTAGAGACTTCCGTTTGTTGCAAATGAAGGTAAAGGATTGAATATCACCAGAATATGAGATATTTTGCTTACCCAAAAGAGACCTAAGTAAAAATTATATATATATATATATATATATATATATATATATATATATATATATATATATATATATATATATATATATATACTACATATATACAGACATTCATACATAGACACATATAAATTATTCATTGTTTTTTACTTTGTTACGAAACATAACTAAAAGGAATGGTTGTGAAACTTTGTTTTTGCATAAAACGAAATTATATATATATATATATATATATATATATATATATATATATATATATATATATATATATATATATATATATATATATATATATATATATATAACATATATATATATACTACATATATACAGAGACATTCATACATAGACACATATAAATTATATTGTTTTTTTACTTTGTTACGAAAAACATAACTAAAAGGAATGCTATTAGAAAACTTTGTTTTTGCATAAAACGAAATTATACAAAACAGCAATGAATACAGATACATAAAAACTTGTAATAAATATAAACTAAAAATAAATTCAATGCAGAACACTCACTCGTAAATATAAACTAAAATAAATCCAATGCAGAATACTCACCGTGAACATAAACTAAAAAAATAAATGCAGAATACTCACTTGTAATCCTGACTTCTTCGTGCTGTTTCTGTTTTCCCTCCATTGAAGAGTCTTGCATTTTTTTCCTCCCGACATGACGGGCACAAGCGAGGAGGAGACGTTACTTCGTTGGTGGGCCGCCTCGCGCTCGCTGCGCCCTCCCAGACGTCAAGCGGCGACTCCAATAAATAACCGCATTGTGGTACCCGCGGTTACATCATCCAATCCTGCAAAGTGCTACCTTGCAGGTGCGACACACGCATCGCTGTCTCCTCTTTGCCATTCATATGGTACACCCGCACCGCTTTCTGTCTGCTCCCTTCAATGAGCTCCAGTGATCTCCCTGGCTGCAGCCGACACACAGGTCGGGCACCGACGGGACACTGGAATTGAGGGGCGGTGGCACCTTCAGGGGCGGCAGCATCTTTCAGGGCGGCGCATCAAGGTCGGGCGGTGCAGGGCGGCGCCGCCAGGATGAGGAATTATGATGTCGGGTATCTCACGACCTGACCTTTCCTCGCAGAGCTGAGCTCGGGGCAGGGGGTCGCCAGCGCCACTCCGATCAAGTTGATGAGGGCATTCCCAGCCACCTCGAGAAACTGGATGTGGGTCAACCTCCGAAGGCCCGAATTATACCCACAGTAAATGATGTAGGATTCTGGAGGGCCAACTGAAGGAGGTATTTGAGGAGCTTGTGTCCAATTTCCTGGTTCTCTCTGGCGAAGGATAATACTGGATGAGTTGATCAAAGAGATCAACTCCTCCCCATGTGCCTGTTGTAGTGCCCGATGACAGTAGGGCTGCTGAATACCTAAACTCCTCACATAACTCGCCCTGCCGGGCGTGTCTTCTTCCGGGCTGGGTGATCTCTCTGATGTGGGCTCATGACTCGTCAGAATCATGGCACGAAATGGACCCTCTTCCAACAGATGACGAAGACGCCTCCTTCCGCCGCCACTCTGTCTCCTTCTTGCAAGATGTTATGGTGGCTAGCAAACCGCTTGAGACATTCGGGCCCCACGCACCAACCGGCGGGTACCACTGACGGGCACACCTGCTTCACAGTTCCTGGGCCAGGGATACCGAAAGATAATAATTAATCCATAAACAGGTGGTATCCTGGTTACGGAAACGATTCACAAGACCGAACAAGACAGTGTCATGCAGCGTGGAGAAGACCCCAGAATTAAGAAGTCCACGATTTATCCAGTGTTGGCTTCCGTAATAAAAACAATTTTATAATTTCCATACTTCTTTGGCTTCTTCGGTTGTACGACTTGATACTTAGATCGCCTTGTATGGCATCATACCTCATCCAAAGAAAGCGTTCTTCAAGGAACCACGAGAGTGGCAATCGCTCACCTAATGAACCCAACACTGGGCGACTAAGATGAGGCGGTCGGGCGTTGGTTCCGGGTATAGCTCGGTTGAAGTTGGGCGCGGAAATACCTGTCCAACGCCAGGAACTATCACGGACATAATGCCGCCACATTGGCGATTTAAAAAAATTCCGCTTCCAATATTGCCTGACGCCAGCAGGCATCATCCCAAAGAATATGGAGCCCCGTGCGCGCTATGTCCGTGAGGTTGCAGCCCCGCCAGCGTGCGCACAACGCCGTCCGCAATTCTCACGGCAGTACCGGTGCTGCACTCCATCGCTCCGCAACCAGGAATTCAAGCAATTCCCCGCCAGGAAAGCTGAATGAACCCAGTACCGTGAGAGGCCAGGACGGCCAGTCCAGGTACTGCCGTGAATGGGCGCATGTTAGGTGGGTGGGGTCCTCCGACCACCCTCATCACTCTCGGATGAACGGCCTTCACCTGAGCTGCCGCTATAGAGGATGAATAAATTTGTTTGTATTTAGCATTTCAACGCTTTTGAGAGAGAGAGAGAGAGAGAGCGAGTAATTGTCGTAAGTGAGTGCTTTCGTTGTTAAAGAGGGATGAGGTCGTTAGTTTGTTTACGGCGCTGTCTGTCTGTGGAATATGTGAAGGATTTTTCGGTTTTAGAGGGAGTCTTGAGTCAGAGCTAGTGCTGGTCTGTCGTTTGGTTTTGGACAGTTTTTTTTGTGTGCTGATGCAAAGCTGTTGTTTTCCCTTGTTAGTGTGCTGTTCTGTTGCTGTATGTTCGTGAATCGTGTGTTTTTCTTGTTTTGGCTTGGTCGGTGTGGTTTTGTGTGCTGGGGGTTGGCGACCGTGGACGCCTTACTCCATCTTCCAGCAACCGAGGACCAGGGTGAGTGTTGTGTACCGTTTTTTTTGTGGTTTTGAATTCCGCCACACCGCGACGTTGCGACCTTCTACGGGTTTGCGCTATGCACGCCAAGACGCGCACGGGCACGCCGCACTCCCTCACACCCCAGCTCGCTCACTTCCCATCACTTCGTTTCGCCCCCACCAGCCACAATCGGTCATCCTCTTCTCCTCCAACTCACTTTCTCCTCGTGAGTAAGCACTAAACCCACTAAACTCTAATTCACTTTCCTGCTGAGGATCCCGTGACGACATTGGTGGCAAATATTCGCCATCGCTGACGCCATGCTATGTCGTCATCGCTTAGATGACCAACTACCACCGAAATCAGGACTTTTCGACTCGTTTCGATCGAGCCCAACAAGTACTCATCATCAACCTTGTTGGAGGCCTCCCAAATGTTTTCGATGCCCCTCAGGACACCCCGATGCTTCCTAGGGTCGTAAAGGAACGGGATGTGGTCCTTGTCGCCATAGGTCACACGTACCAACAACACGCCAAGTTGAGAAGCCGGGTCACTCTGGTTGCGTCCTTTCTCCAGCATCCAAGTCCAAAACTCGCCTCACACGCCACTTCCGACAGGCAATGTGCGCTTTCACACTTCCTGACGCTTTGCGACATCTCTGCAAACGCTCTGTTGGCAGCACTCCACTGCCAACACTCGCAGTTCAGCAAAACACGCTCATACTGTAACATCGCCCCGCAAGGCTACTCTGATGCTCTCTGATGCGAGATGGGGGAAATTCCGCGCATGCGCCTGGTGACGCCAGAAACAAACAACAGCTGATCCGTGAACTCCCAGTATCAACCGAGGCGCTGATTTGAAATCTTCCGCAAACTAGGGGCCTATAATTATTTTTCCGCGATTATTTAAAAAAAGATTTTCAGTCGACGCTTGCAACGTCCACTCGGCATTCGACAGACAATTTTGGACGACGTTTAAAATGTCCTTTGACTAATACAACTCATAGTTATTATGTCTCTATGTTTTAGAATGTATTCGCAACACTAGCACATATACACTTCTTAGACAGTACAGGTCAAATTAGATCAATTTAAACTATCTACTGTACAGGTAAAGACGTACAGAGAATTAATAAGTTGTAAAAATGTGTGAGCGCTAACTATGAGAGAGAGAGAGAGATAAGGGTTGTCCTTACTTAAGAGTGAAATTATTTGTCAATTATTACGGAGACCGGGAGAATTACACACAAGAGAGAGAGAGATATTGTCCTCACTTGAAATATCAAGTTAACCCTCAAACGCCGAGCCTCTATTTACAAAAGTCTCTGTCGTATGCCGGCGGCATTCGGGAGTTAGCGCCAAAACGGAAAAAAAGTTTTTTTCAAAAGATCACAGCACGCTTAGTTTTTAAGATTAAGAGTTCATTTTTGGCTCCTTTTTTTGTCATTGCCTGAAGTTTAGTATGCAACCATCAGAAATGAAAAAAAATATCATTATCATATATAAATATTGGAATATATGACAGCACAAAAAAAATTTCATATATATGTAATTGTATACAAATCGTGCTGTGAGCAAAACGGTTAAAGCTAATGAGTTTTTTTTTTCGTTGTATTGTACACTAAATTGCGATGATTTTGGTATATAACAAATTGTAAAACGATCAAAGCAACACAGAGAAAATATTATCACAAAATGATGCATGAATTCGTAACGTGCGGACACAAAAACAAGTTTTTTTCTAAAATTCACCATAAATCGAAATATTGTGCTAGAGACTTCCAGTTTGTTGCAATTGATTGAATAATACTAGACTGTACGTGTTTTAGCTTACAATTGCAGTTTTCGACCATTTTGGTCGAGTCAAAGCTAGACAAAGGTCGAATTTTTTCTAAATATCATGATTTATATGAAAATATTTCAAAAATTATAAAATCTACAACCATGAGTTATTTTTTGTTGTATTCTACATGATATTGCACACATTTTCATGTATAACACTTTATGTAAGGCCTAATATAAAACGGTGTGAAAATTACGACAAGGTGACTAAAGAAATTACGAGATTTTCAGCCAAGTTAGCACGCGCGGAGGTAAGGAAAAAATTTTTTTCAAAAATTCACCATAAATCGAAATTTTGTGCTAGAGACTTCCCGTTTGTTGCAAAATAAAGGTAAATGATTGAATGTTACTAGAATGTAAGAGATTTAGCTTACAATTGCGTTTTTCGACCATTTAGGTTGAGTTAAAGTTGACCGAAGGTTGAAATTTTGGCACTTATCGTGATTTATATGAAAATATTTCAAATCTGATAAAAGCTACAACCATGAGTTATTTTTGTTGTATTCTACATGAAATTGCGCACATTTTCATATATAAAACTTTATGTAACGGCTAATATAAAATGAAGCAAACATTACGACAAAGTGACGAAAGAATTTCTGAGGTTTTCGGCCGAGTTACCGCCCGCGGACGCAAGGAAAAAGTTTTTTCAAAAATTCACCATAAATCGAAATATTTTTAGAGACTTCCATTTGCTGCAAAATGAACGTAATTGATTGAATATTACTAGAATGTAAGAGTTTTAGCTTACAATTGCGTTTTTTTACCATTTCGGTCGAGTCAAAGTTCACCGAAGGTTGAAATTTTGGCACTTATCGTGATTGATATGAAAATATTTCAAAACTGATAAAAGCTACAATCATGGGTTGTTTTTTGTTGTATTTTACATGAAATTGCGCACATTTTCACATATAAAACTTTATGTAACGGCTAATATAAAACGGTGCAAAAATTACGACAAAGTGACGAAAGAATTTCTGAGATTTGCGGCCGAGTTACCGCGCAGACATAAGGAAAAAGTTTTTTTCAAAAATTCACCATAAATCGAAATATTGTGCTAGAGACTTCCAATTTGTTGGAAAATGAAGGTAAATGATTGAATATCACTATAATGTAAGATTTTTAGCTTACAATTGCGTTTTTCGACCATTTCGGTCGAGTCAAAGTTGATCGAAGGTTGAAATTTTGGCACTTATCGTGATTTATATGAAAATATTTCAAAACTTATAAAAGCTACAACCATGGGTTGTTTTTTGTTGTATTCTACATGAAATTGCGCACATTTTCATATATAAAACATTATATAACGGCTAATATAAAATGGTGCAAAAATTACAACAAAGTGACTAAAGAATTTCTGAGATTGTAAGAGCCTGAGTCCGTCTCTTCCAAACACGTGTGTGTTCGTGTGTTCGTCGTCCATCGGAGTGGCGAGACGTTTGGCGTCTTCACAAACAGAAACATACAGTTTGATACAGAAGATTTGTGGGAACATTATGAGTACATGATTAGAATGCTTGCATGGCAATGCAAGTAGTGGTGATTGTACATACATCAAGACAACAATGGTTAGGGAGAAACAGACGGAAATATTGTATGGTTGAAATCGCATTCCTTTAGAGAAAGAAAACGAGATGCTCTTCTTGTCTTGTCCACTCCGATGGACGATGAACGCACGAACACACACGTGTTTGGAAGAGACTGCGTCAGGCTCTTACAAGATTTTCAGCAGAGTTAGTGCGGACGTAAGGAAAGTTTTTTCAAAAATTCACCATAAATCTAAATACTGTGCTAGAGACTTCTCGTTTGTTGCAAAATGAAGGTAAATGATTGAATATTACTAGAATGTATGAGTTTTAGCGTACAATTGCATTTTTCGAACATTTCGGTCGAATCAAAGTTGACTGAAGGTTGAAATTTTGCAACTTATTGTGATTTATATGAAACTATGTCAAAAATATAAAGCTACAACCATGAGTTATTTTTTGTTGTATTCTACATGAAACTGCGCACATTTTCATATATAAAACTTTATGTAAAAGCTAATAGAAAACGGTGCAAAAATTACGACAAAGTGACTAAAGAATTTCTGAGATTCTCAGCAGAGTTAGCTGATGCTTTGTTTTGGGATAAGAAAGAAATTCACGCATTCGCAGCTTGGTCATGCTTGTAAACAAAACAACAGTGTGATCCGTGAACTTCCAGCATCCCTCAAGGCGCGTGATTTAAAATTTTTCGCAAACGAGGCCTGTAAGTATTTTTCTGCAAATATTTAAAAAAACTTTTTGTAGTCAACGTATTTTACGTCCACTCGGCACACGACAGACAACTTTTGTTGACGTAAAATACGTCCAGTCGGTGTTAAAGGGTTAAAAGACAGGCATACTGAGAGATAGATAGAGAGAGAGAGAAATTGAACTGGGGTGTTTATGTATATTGGTAAGCTGTTTTGTGATTTTGTGTATATTTATATATTTTTTGTTTTTTACATTAATATTAATAATTGGAAATTAGTAACTAATTTTTCATATAAAAAATGTATTTAGTCATGAAAATAAAAATTTTAGGCTAGAAAATCTTATTTTACCACAAAAATAAAAATAATAAATACTGCAAAATCCAGCGATATAGCGAAAAATCCGCGATACAGTGAGACCTCGATAAGTGAACTGCGATATGGCAAGGGATGACTGTATTTATAGTAAGTCCTTGACTAATGGCAGGGGATCCATTCCAGCAGCATACTGTAAGTTGATTTCCACCATAAGTCGGTGTTTCGCTGTTGTTGGCACTTTAACAACGCGTACAGCACTGTGAGTTGATGTTTGGAGCTGTAACATGATGTTGCATCAAGTTACAGTGCCATTAGAGCCGTTAACTTAATGCTTATCCTTGCCATTAGCACAGTCAATGTCACTTACGGCCCTGTAACTTGATGCAACATAAAGTTATGGCGCAGAAAAGGCACCGTAAGATCGAATCTGCTGTAATTTGGTGTTGCTGTAAGTCAGTGACATTAGTATGTATATATATATATATATATATATATATATATATATATATATATATATATATATATATATATTATACATTTAGTATATATGTATATATATATATATATATATATATATATATATATATATATATATATATATATACATACATACATACATACATACATATACAGGCAGTCCCCGTTTACGACAGGGTTCTGTTTTTACGCCGCATCGTAAACCAAAAATCGTCTAAAACCAAAAAATCATCCAAAATCCTGAGAAAATCTTACTTTTAATGCTTTGGGTGTGCTGAAAATGATGTAAACTACATTTTTGAGTTTTTCATAAAAAAAAACTCCAAATTTTTATTATTCTGCCATTTTAGAACCATATTTCTTCTGTTGGATTGGTGTACGACGCGTCGTAACCCCGGAACATGTGTCGTTAACCGGGAAATAATTTCTGATGAATATATTTGAAAAGCGCTGCAACCTGGGAATGTCATAAGCCGGACCTGGCAGAAACTGGGGACTGCCTGTATAATATATATATATATATATATATATATATATATATATATATATATATATATATATATATATATATATATATATATATAATCAGAAAGCTACAAACGTCCTTTAATATCCAATTCGCTTCTCTACCACCGCGTTAGTGCGCACTGTAGTCCTGATTCTCGTCCGTCGCTGGTTCAACCTCACGGACGGTGGACTTATTATCAACTAAAAATTCCCCTTCGGTAACATATATGAAAATATATTATTTCCGAGGTAGAGCGTAATTGATATTAAAGGACGTTTTTAGCTTTCTGATTGTATATGAATCACGGTGATGTGATAAATTGTCATATATATATATATATATATATATATATATATATATATATATATATATATATATATATATATATATATATATATATATATATATATGTATATATATATATATTACATGTGGGCTTTTGCTGATAAGTTTATTAATTAATTAATGCAGTTTATGTACCCCTGCTTTGCCAATAACACTCGTAACCTGTCAATTAAAGCTAAAGTTAACCTCAGAGACAGACAATTACTTAATTGAATTAGGTCGCCAGCCAGGAACCTACGTATGGAATAATGGATTACTCTGCAACAAATGGATTACATCAAACCCCTTCACTTCCCACTTAGTCCCGTCAAAGAAAGAATGTGCGGTGATAGCGAGGAAATTACATGAACTTTCACCAATGTTGGACACAGTCAATTTTCCCTGCTCCTGTAAGAAACTATAATGCAACGAATGTCTGTACTAGTGGATATTGTACACAGTTTTAGTACTAGGAAGGGTGTTTCTCTTCCTAACAATGGGATCGAGACACAAGGCTGCCTGAAATTTACTTACACTTAACTTTCTATAATTCCTACTTACTGCAGGGGAATAGCTTATGCAATTTCACTAGGCAATGTTAATTACTCATACACTAGACTTCATAAAAGAAATATGGTTATACCAGGTTCTCGTAGATGGTGGCGAAGTGGTGAAACAATGGGAAAAGATGAATTACAGTGGGAGGATACTAGTAAATTGATGAAAAAACTGTAAAATTTCAGACTTACCGTTACATAAGCTGCTTGCGCACTGCAACTGCCAATCGGGGTTCTCAGTTAACACTTCTTGACGATTCACTGAGTAAAACAATAAAAAGACAGGAGAGGACAAAGGATAAAGTTAGCCTGAGCACGATGCGTGCTCTTAGTCTGGAGGTTAGCCTCTCTCTATTGAGGTCAGGTCAGGCTGCTGTAGTCCTGGGCTGTTTGTCTGACGTTCGACCATAGCCCCAGGTAGTCTGAAAAATTAACAGAGACGTCACCGAATGCATAGGACAGAGCAAAAGGAAGCTTAAGACCACCTTCACTAGAGGTTACTTGGTAAAACCCTCCCCTGTTGGTTGAGGTCTCGAATGCTATCTGTTCCCTGCTAAAGACATTACTTTTTTTGAAAAGCACAGCCTACCGGGCTCGCTCGCATTCCCTTAGCATCGACAGAGACGCCTTTCTGTCTTTGTTTGAATGATATTGTTCACTAAATAATGCAGAGAGGACTAACAGCAGAATATTTATAATATATATATGTGTATGTATATATATATATATATATATATATATATATATATATATATATATATATATATATATATATATATATATATATAGATATATATTTTATAAATATTCTGCTGTTTGCCCTCTCTGCATTATTGTAGTAAGAATGTCCTTCTAACAAAGACGGGACAGCATCTCTGTTAAAGCTAGGCGGGCAAGGTTAGGCCGTGTTTTTGAAATAACCGCTTTTAGTAACTGATAGGTTAGCATTAGGGGGCCTAACCCACAGGGAGGGTTTTACCAAGTCGCCTCTAGTGAAGGTGGTCTTAAGCTTCCTTTTGCTCTGTCCTGTGCATTCGGTGATGTCTCTGTCAATTTTTCAGAATGCCAGGGGCTATGGACAACCAGCTTTGCCCTACGCTGACCCGACTGACGCCGACCCGACTGACGCCAACAGAGATTGACTTCTGGACTGAGAGCACACGTCGTGCTCAAGCAAAACTTTGTCCTTTGTTCCTCCTCCTGTCTTGTTTACTAGTGAATCGACAATACCCGTGTTTTTTTTTTCAAGAATCCGTATCGTCAGTTGCAGTGCTCAAGCAAACCACATAAACGGTAAGTCTGAAAATTGACGAGTATCTGCCGTCTGCTAGTATTCTTCCACTGTACTTCAGCCTTTTCCATTGCTCCCCTTTCAGCCACCATTTACGAGAGAACCTGGTATAATCATATTCTTTTATGAAGTATAATGTATAAATAATTGATATTGCCTAGTGAAATTGCATAAGCTATTCCCGTGCAGTAAGTAAGAATTAAGGAAAGTTAAGTGTAAGTAAAGGTACAAGCAAGCCTTGAATCCTAGCCCATTGTTTGGAAGAGAAATAGCCTCCCTAGTATTAAAACTGCATACGATATCTACTAGTACAGACATTCATTGCGTTATGTTTTTCTTACAGGAGCAGGGAAAATTGACTGTGTCCGACGTTGACTATAAGTTCATGTAATTTCCTCACTATCACTGCACATTCTTTGTTGGGACTAAGTGGGAAGTAAAGGGGTTTGATGTAATTCATTTGTTACAGAGTAATCCATTATCCTATATGTAGTTTTTGACTGGTGACCTAATCCAATTATGTAATTGTCTGTCTTTTGAGGGTAACTTCAGCTTCAATTGACAGTTTACGTGTGCCTTTGGCGAAGCAGGGCTACATAAAATACAGTAATCAATTAAAAAACTCATCTGCCAAAGCCCACACATAACAATATATATATATATATATATATATATATATATATATATATATATATATATATATATATATATATATATATATATATATATATATATATATATATATATATATATATATATATATATATATATATATATATATATATATATGTGTGTGTGTGTGTATAATCGGGAAAGTGTTGACTTCTAGCAAGACGGGTACGTAGAAAAAACAGGATGACAAAAAGGAGGTGATACATAATCAATTTTATTTCCAGCCAACGTTTCAAAGCATGGCTTCATCATCAGGGCTAAAGTACAAAAATAACAACAATTAAAATTAATACATAGGACTCAGTAAAGTTATTAATGTTAAAATTTAGATATTAAAACCAAAACATAAATGTTGAAACCAACCTAACGCCTAAAGAAAAGAAAACTGAGTGACCAAGAAGGGCACCAAAAGGACGAAGAGACCTCTTAAGCAATAAACTGCGGGGCAGAAGCAGACTGACTATTATGGCGAGAAGTTTCATCAGCAGCTTGCTCTAAGATTTCAAAATCACCATAGGAAATACAAGCTTTGCATTGTTTAGAATGTTCCCTCATGTTAGAAAACTCCTTCACTCAGTGTACACCCTGTTCTATGGCTAACTCCATGATGAGAGTCAACTCGCACTTTCAGCATTCTTTTAGTGGATCCGATGTAAGTTCCCAACCTTATGCATTCTTTGGTGGTCTATAAGGAGACTTATAGACCACCAAAGAATGAGTAAGGTTGGGAACAGTGTCTTTAAATCTGAAAAGAGATCCAATGGTTCTTGGATGCCTTAGAATAGGTTTGGGATTGAGACAGTAAAAGTATTTCTTTAAAATCTGCCTCAACGAAATTAAAAATGTTTCATCATTCGTAAAAGGCAAAGAAACAAAAATCAAGTTTAGGTACTGTAGGTACAGGAATTTTTGGCTGAAATGTGGTATTCAAGAATTTTTTTAGATATTTCTCAAATAAAAGTTTGGGGTAGCAGTTATTCTGGAAGTATTTTCTTAGGAACTCAACCTCATTATGAAAAGAGAGCCATTCTGAAGAGAGAGAAAAGGCTCTGTGCAGTAACGTTAAAATACCATTAAGCTTAAAATTGTAAAAACATGAACTATAAAAATTTGAACCAAGACCAGTATACATTTGCTTCCGGAAGACAAATGGAGAAGTGCTGGTTGGATCTGGTAATTAACACATCTAGGAAAGGAAGGCACTCATTGTTTTCATGTTTTATGGTAAATGTAATGCTAGGATGGAGATTGTTAGCGAATTCTAAAAATTGTTCAGCAGCACCTTCACTTTGAAAAAGTAGAAAAGTATCATCAACATACCGTTTATAATATAAGGGGCGAAATGAGGATGAACAGTGGTTGAAAAGCATTTCCTCCAAATGACACATAAAAACATTTGCCAGAACTGGACCCAACGGAGATCCCATAGCAACACCATCGACCTGCTTATAATGCTTTCCATTGAATAAAAGTGTCCAGCACAGCCAAAATGAAAAGTTTTTCAAAATCATCTCTATCAAACCCTTGATAGATAAAACCTGGTTCTATAAAAATCTTATCTAAAATCATTTGTATTGCTGCCTGCAACTGTACATTAGTGAAAAGCAAGACAACATCAAGACTCGCCATATACAGATCGAGGTCCTGAGTAACAAACTCTTTGGAAAACACAGTGGAGTTCGTCAGGGTATGCCCATATTCTGAAAATGGCTGTAATAGTGGTACCAAGAATTTTGTATATACACACATACATACATATACATGTATATATATGTGTGTGTGTATATATATGTATATGTGTGTATGGATAAATCAAAACCCATAGAAGAGATTTTCCTACTTGGCCCATTATCAATTCAACCGGTTGTATTAGTTGTAAACTTTCTAAATATCTAGTTAAACTACTATCACTTATTCTGGGTACTATTTCAGATTCCCATTTACAAAACTTTTGATTTCTGTGCTAGACTTTCCCAAATTGAATTATCAAGTACAGTGTACAGGTACTGACAAATTACTCTAACCAGTTTTGATATGCCATCTTTATTTACTAAAGTTCCTATTGATGACTTACTTCAATATTTATCACAGCATTTGGACTTGCATAATCTAGAATTACCTACCAATGTCATTGTTAATTTGATATCCTTTTGTATAAAAAATTGTAAATTCACTTTCAATGGTAATTTTTATGAACAAATATTTGCTATGGCTATGGGAAACCCTCTTTCACCACTTTTGTCTAATATTTACATGGAATTCTTTCTTTGAGTCCAGACTTATTCCAAGAAATCTATTCTCTAAGGTGTTTTAGGTTAGATATATTGATTGTTTTTGTATTGTAAAATAAAACATAAATATTCACGATTTCTTGCATACACTAATAATCTTGTACCATCCATAAAATTCACAATAGAATATGAAGAAAATAATTGAATACCATTTTTGGATGTCATAGTTATTAGAAATAACACCAATTTTTGTTTTAAAGCTTATAGGAAAAATAGGAAACCCACAAATAATTTGTCATATTTCCATTTTTACTCTAACCATGCTAAACAAATTAAGGTGTCAACATTTTCCAGTATGTATCTTAGAGCTCTTAGAATTTGTAGTCCTGAATTTTTGGAAGGTGGGTTTAAAATTATTGATAAAATGAGAGATTCATTATGTTACTCTCCATATTTTATAGAACTTTGTAAAAAATAAAGCATAAAAGACATAATACAATCCAACCAGTGTTAACAAAGAACTTTAAGAATATTCTCTGTTTACCATTTCATCCTGATTTCATTCTGCCCATTTTAAAAACTATTAATATTAACTTAGTATTTAAATATAATAATATGAGAAATAAACAAATTAAGAATAGCCCACCCAATTCAAACAATATTGTATACAGTATTCCTTCCAAAGAATGTAATAAGTTTATATTGATCAGACATCAAAAGGACTAAAAGTACGAGGCTCCCAACACAAATATGCCATTTCAAAATGCTTATCAAATAATGGCATTGCAGATCATTGGCTTAAGACAGGCCATGCGATTAACTGGGATAAGTCATCGATAATCTACAAGGTCAGTGACCATTGGAAAAGGAATCTGCTGGAGACTGTTTATTGAAGCCATGTCCACCAGGGATATTCATCTCCACCCTGGATTATCCCTTGATCATTTGTCCTCATTTGTCCCTGTCTTTTTTGTTTAAAGAACATGCTGCCCAGATTAGCAAACTGTAACCCCGTCCCCCTTTTGTTTTCGTATATAAAGCTCTGTCGATTTTCTTTTGTATTCAGTGTGAACTTGAAAATATGGAATAAACTATGACAGTACTTGTTCAAAGTCCCAGTTTTCACTCACCTTCTTACAAAGGATTTTGTCATGTACATATATATATATATATATATATATATATATATATATATATATATATATATATATATATATATATATATATATATATATATATATATATATATGTATATATATATATATATATATATATATATATATATATATATATATATATATATATATATATATATATATATATATATATATATATATATATATATATATATATATATATATATATATATATACATACATATATATATATATATATATATATATATATATATATATATATATATATATATATATATATATATATATGCACATACATACACACAGTCATACCCTAACTCACATGAGGTTAGTTTCCAGAAACCCTTGCATAAGGCGAATTTTCGTGTAAGTTTGGCACGGTCTCTAAAAATGCTAATAAATGCTTATTTCTAGAGTTTAAACATTAAATATAACCTTAATCATGCTCCCAAGTATTAAGCTAACTTTTAAAAGAAATTAAAGTTACTGCAATTTCATTTAAAAGTTAGCTTAATACATTACCCTTAAAAAAAGAAATAAATGGTTGACATAAAATTAGAGAGCTGGAAGAGAATTTCTCTTTCACCCCTTCCAACCGATCTATTTTTAGAAGTCTTCTCAACCTCGTTTTTAAGAATTTCTTTATTCTGCGTCTCTTTCACTTTGTTCTGAAGTGCTTTTTCATGAACAAACAGTTTTTTTTTTTATTTGGACTAATACAACTCTTAGTTGTTATGTCTCCATGTTTTAGAACGTGTTTGCCACACTAGCACATTTACAGTTTGTAGACAGTACAGGTAAAATTAGATCAGTTTAAACTATCTACTGTGCAGGTAAAGATGTACAGAGAAATAATAAGTTGTATAAATGTATGCGTGCTAAATATTAATGAGAGAGAGAAAGGTTGTCCTTACTTAAGAGAATGAAATTTATCAATTATTATGGAGACAATGTCACAAGAAGGAGAGAGAGAGAGTTGTCCTCACTTAAAAAATCAAGTTTAATTGTTTATGAATTATTACGGAGACAGAGAATAACATGAAAGAAAAGTTATTCATACGTTAAGATATCAAAAGATGGAAATTTATGATTTATGAAGGTAAACGAAAGAGTGAGAGATAGTATGTAGAGATCCTTTGACACACTGTGGGCGATGATTGGCATATTTGACAGCTTTGCCCTTTCCCCTCTCTTCAGTTTTCACAAAAGATCAGGAAATTATATTTGTTTGTTTAAAATGTCACATAATTTACTCTAGATGTATGTAAATTTTGTAGTTACATTTATTATTATTATTATTATTATTATTATTATTATTATTATTATTATTATTATTATTTGAAAATTAGTACAGGTTGACCATCACTAATCCGGCATCATTGGGACCTGGACGGTGCCGGATTAGCCATTTTGCGTTAATAAAGAAAAGACAATTATCAAATACAGGTAGTGCTCAAGTTACGATAATTCGACTTACGATATTTCGAGTTTACGATTACGATGGGGTTAGCAATTAATACCGGTACGAAAATATTTAGGAAATATTTTTAGAATTCGCGCAGGCGCAGGAAGCAGGTACAATCAGTCAGCGAGAGAGACCAACTTACAATAGAATAACTTCTTTTCCTCCATCTCTTTATTCCATCTGCTAGTTAAAAAAGTAAAAGAGAATGATAAAAGTATTGTCAGTAATGTTATACTCTTGCGTAAATGCGTACAGCCATAAACAACCGAACGGGAAACTGTTGTTTTGCTAATAATCGTATTGGATAACAACTGTTTTGCTTGTATTTCAACCATCGTATGATAATACACAATTACCGTATTTATGTTACAAATGACGTTAAGTACTGTACAATAGGACCGATATATTTTTTACACTATACCCTTATTCGCTTTGGAGAAAAGATTGGCAGGGAAATATACTGCTACAGTAACTTAAAGCTGTAAGTTGTAGCTGAAGCTGAGAAAACAATGTTCAAGCTGCTAATGACTATAAATTATCGTGCATCGGCAACATGGATGAAACTCGACCGTAAATAAAACTGGAGAGAATGTATTTTAATCAAAACTACTGGGCATGAAAGAATACAAATTACTACTGTTTTCACGCCGATAAAAGATAAGTACGTAAAGCTCGTGTTATGATGAAATCAAGAGAAAATAGCGACTGGAATCTTGATTTTTTTTTACACAAAATAAACATGCCCCCAAACGGCCAGCCGCGATTCCCGCGAACGTCATATATTAAAAAAAAAAAAAAAAAAAGCTAAATTAATTTCACAACGAAACGTATTTAAGTTATATTTCGACTTAAAAACACTTCGTATAACGAAAAATATCCGTGTCCCAAATAAATAAAGTATCCATATTCATTTACGCTAACTAGAAGCAAGAAAAGCGCTTTGAACTTGTTAAATGCGGCAAAATAAACACAGCGATATCATTCAAAAAACAAAACATTGATCGCAATATATAATACAAAAGCAATATGAGAATATACACAATTGGAAACAATGTAGTAAAACGTAACTTTTTAAAAGATCTATGAAAAAGATGCACATTCGCTATGTTGATGTTTGTATAATACTGTTAATATGTGAGTACAGTTCAGTATAATGTAGGCTAGGCTACCAGTTTGTTGATGCAGCACACTGCGCCACCAAATCGTGGCGGCAAGCGAGTTAAGCAGCGACCGGGAAATTTGAAAATTAGTGCGAAACATTGGAAATTACTCTAGCCGAAATTTGTGCCAGATTACTGATTGTTCCGGACTACTGATTGCCGGATTAGTGATTGTCAACCTGTATTTATTATTAGGTAAATCATTTATTTATCATACAAAACAAATAAACATACAGTATACATGTAACCATAAAAATTCTCTCATCTCAGGAAGCGAGAGAGAAAGAGGGAGAGAATTATTACTTTTGTTATTAAACGTTATTTAATTTACATATAAAAGCTTGAAAACATATTACATAAAAATGTAAACAAAAACTTTTGCAGGGTTTCACAAGGATTCGCAAATGTCACGTGTGTGAAAAAATAGCGTATGACAATTAATTAACTTCCTGTGAGAAGTTCATGTCTGTATATTTGCATAACTTGAATCATGTAAGATCAAGGTATTAATATTTAATATATATATATATATATATATATATATATATATATATATATATATATATATATATATATACAGTATATATATATACAGTAAACCCCAGATTCAAACTCTCATGGTTCATGGACTCACACATTCACGGGTTTCTCTGTGGAAATATATCTAGCCACTATTCATGGAAAATTCCTACCCATTCGCATGTATTTTTCACTGAGAAATATTCACTAATTACTGTATTTTCATATAATTTTCATGAGTAAATGCACATTTTGTGATAAAACTATTAAAATACTCAGGAACATGCATTTTTACAGGGTTTTTCTGTGTTTAAGCTATCAAAATGGGCAGTTCTAAGTGTTTTTAGAGGGGTTTTAAGTATTCACGGATTTTAGCTATTCACGGGGGGTGTGGGACGCATCCCCCGCGAATACGGGGGGTTCACTGTATATGTATGTGTATATATATATATATATATATATATATATATATATATATATATATATATATATATATATATATATATATATATATATATATATATATATATATATATATATATATATATATATATATATATATATATATATATATATATATATATATATATATATATATATATATATATATATATATATATATATATATATATATATATATATATTTATATATATATATATTGGTGTGAAAGTAAGGCTATTCCTCAGCAAAATAGCAAGAAGGCACTAAAGCAGACAGCTTGGTAGATGGTTTTCCTTTATTCATCATGGCCTATGTTTGAGATCCTTGTCTCATCCTTGTATTTTTAGCCTTGAGGATGAGACAAGGATCTCGAAACGAAGGCCGTGATGAATAAAGGAAAACCATCTACCAAGCTGTCTGCTTTATATATATATACAGTAAACCCCCCGTATTCGCGTTCTCATGGTTCGCGGACTCATGCATTCGCAGGTTTCTCTGTGGAACATATCTAACCATCATTTGCGGAAAATTCGCCCATTCGCGGTATTTTTCACTGAGAAATATTCACTTAATTACTGTATTTTCATATGATTTTCATGAATAAATGCACTTTTTGTGATAAAACTATTAAAATACTCAGGTATAAGCATTGTTACAGGGTTTTTCTTGGTTTAAGCTATCAAAATGGGCAGTTCTAAGTGTTTTTAGAGGGTTTTTAAGCATTCATGGATTTGACCTATTCATGGGGGTGTGTGGGGCGATCCCCTGAATACTGGTTTTTAACGCATTCACTGTATATATATATATATATATATATATATATATATATATATATATATATATATATATATATATATATATATATATATATATATATATATATATATATATATATATATATGTATGTATATATATATATATATATATATATATATATATATATATATATATATATATATATGTATGTATGTGCATATATATATATATATATATATATATATATATATATATATATATATATATATATATATATATATATATATATATATATATATATATATATATATATATATATATATATATATATATATATATATATATATATATATATATATATATATATACAGTAAACCCCATATTTATGGTCTCACAATTCGTAGACTCACCTATTCGAAATTTCTCTATGGAACAAATATATACATTATTAGCTGAAAATTCACCCATTCACAGTATTTTTCACCAAGAAATATTCACTAATTACTGTATTTTCATCTCATTTTCTTGACTAAATGCACATTTTGTGATAAAACTGTTAAAATACTCAGGTAGTACTCGAGTTACGATAATTTGCCTTACGATAATTCGATTTTGCAATGGGGTAAGCAATTAATACCGATATGACAATATTTGTAAAATGTTTTAAAATTTCCTGCAGGCACAGGCAGCAGCGTACAATCAGGCAGCGAGAGACACCAAATTACAATAGACCAACTTCTTTTCCTCCATCTCTTTATCCCATCTTCTAGTTAAAAAAGTAAAAGAGAATGATAAAAGTATTGTTAGTAATGTTATACTCTTGTGTAAATGCATACAGCCGTAAACAACCAACCGAGAAACTGTTGTTTTGCTTATAACTAAATCAGATAACAACAGCCGTTTTCCTTGTATTTCAAGCACCGTATGGTAATGCAGAATTATAGTTATAGTACAAATGACATTAAGTAGAATAAGACTGATATATTTTTACATTATACCCTTATTCGGTATGGATAAAAGATCGGCTGAAGCTGAGAAAACAATGTTCAAGCTGCTAATGGCTATAAATTATCGTGCATCAGCAACATGGATGAAACTCGACCGTAATTAAAAATGGAGAGAGAGTATTTTAATCAAAACTACTGGGCATGAAAGAACACATTACTGCTATTTTTACGCTGATAAACGATAGATACGTAAAGCCCGTATTATGATGAAATCAAGTGAAAATGGCGAACGGAATCTTGATTTTTTTTTACACAAAACAAACGCCCCCAAACAGCCAACGTTATCTATTAATGAAAAAAATAGCTAAGTTAATTTCACAACAAGACGTGTTTAAGTTACATTTCGACTTAAAAACACTTCGATAACAAAAAATAACCTTGTCCCATATAAATAAAGTATCTAGGGATTCATTTACGCTAACTAGAAGCAAGAAAACTGCTCTGAACTGAGTTGAATAAAGCGAAATAAACTTGCCGCATAATCAATTTCCAAACCAAAACATTGATCGCTATGATCGCAATTTATAATACAAAGGCAATATAAGAATATATACAATATTATTGGATACAGTGAATTAAGGCATAACATTCTAAAAGATCCAGGGAAAAGATGCATGTTCATTATGTTTATGTTTGTATAATACGATATGTGAATATAGAGTACAGTATAATGTAGGCTAGGCTACCGTATATGTATACGATATACCATAGTGTAGGATACGCTAATTCTTGTTTGTTATTCAGTTTCTCTTTGTATTGAATTATCATAAGTCACTCTGCATGACCTCCAGAATTAGCAACTAAAAAATTATTTTCCTAATTGTTTTGGTAGTCAGCTCAATCTGCAGACTCTTAGAATGTAAACATTAAAAATTTTAGGACGATTGTTTTTTATACATATTACAATGATAATAGATCAATGCAATAATACAGTGTAAATGGATTCTGTAAATGAAATAACATTTTATTGAGATTTTGCTGTGTTTATTATAATATTAATATTTGAATATTAGTAAATCATTGTAATATGTACATACGAATACATGCACTCATTCGTATGCATTGTGAACATCTTGGAGTTTTAGTTTTGTATTTTTATGATATATATATAAATACATATATTTTTATAAATATCCTGATGTTCACCCCCTCTGCATTAGTTCATAAGAATATTCTAACAAAGACAGAAAGACGTCTCTGTCTATGCTAAGGGATGCTTTGCGGGCAGAGATAGGCTGGGTATTTCAAAAAAAATAACGTCTTTAGCAGTACTAGTTAGCATTAGGGACCTAACCCACAGAGAGGGTGTTACCAAGTAACCTCTAGTAAAGGTGGTCTTAAGCTTCCTTTTCGCTGTTCTGTGTTCAGCAATGTTTTGTCAAATTTTCAGACTGCCCTGAGGCATAGGCCTACCGACGCAAACAAACAACCCAACCCTAGACCCCAAAAGAGGTCAGAGAAAGAGAGTCCTGCCATCGCGGAAAGCAAATGCGTTGCGTGTAACTAATTCTTTGTGCTTGCCCTCTTACTGTTTCATTGGTACTAGTGAGACGAACGGCTATTTTCAAGACTTCTGATCATCAGTTGCATGTGCAAGCGACCAACGTCAACGGTAAGTTTGAAATTTGCCCTCTTAACTTCTCGAATTCTTTGCGCTTTGTTGGATATGCATGTAACTACAAAGCCGTAAGATCCAAACACAAGAAATTCAAGAGACTTTGATGCCCGGTCACAGGAAACAAACCCGCGTCACCATAACCATAACGAGGTGACGTTGCCGACCTGACCACAAGAAGGATAAAAGTCTCTTACCTCTCGTACATACATGTACCTGTCGTTTACAGATATATTTATTAGAGCTGGAATAGACCCATCCTCACCATCGTAGCCAAGTGGCTATTAGAATTACATATGTGTCTGGTAAAAGTGACCAGTAGATTCTACAAATATATTTCAGCCTAAAAAGCAATAAAAACGATTGCCCACCTGGCTACGATGGTGAGGATGGGTCTATTCCAGCTCTAATAAATATATGTGAAAACGACAGGTATATGTATGTAAGAGAGGTAATAGACTTTATCCTTCTCGTGGTCAGGTCGGCAACGCCACCTCCTTGTGGTTATGGTGACGCTGGTTCGCTTTCCCACGACCGGCATCAAAGTCTCTTCAATTTCTTGCATTTGGATCTTACGGCTTTGTAGTTACAAGCATATCCAAAAGAGCAAGAATTCAAGAAGTTAAGAGGGCATTGTGGCTATTAGATATATATATATATATATATATATATATATATATATATATATATATATATATATATATATATATATATATATATATATATATATATATATATATATATATATATATATATATATATATATATATATATATATATATATATGACTATTTATCACATCACCGTGATTCATATACAATCAGAAAGCTACAAACGTCCTTTAATATCTAATTCACTTACTCGAAATAATATATTTTCATATATGTTACCAAGGGGAATTTTTGTTGATAATAAGTCCACCGTCCGTGGGATCGAACGATAGGACTACAGTGACGCACTAACAAAATCGGCCGATTTCGTTAGTGCGCCACTGTAGACCTGATTCCTCGTCCGTCGCTGGTTCGATCCCACGGGGACGGTGGACTTATTATCAACTTAAAATTCCCCTGCAACATATATGAAAATATATTATTTCCGAGGTAGAGTGAATTAGATGTTAAAGGACGTTTGAAGCTTTTCTGATTATATATATATATATATATATATATATATATATATATATATATATATATATATATATATATATATATATATATATATATATATATATATATATATAGGCAGTCCTTGCTTATTGGCAGCATCAGTTAAAGGCATTCTGGTTTTATGGCTCTTGGCTAACGACATTGTTAACCAGATTTTCTGTGATGGGAAGTGAATTTTGGCATCGGTAAGTGGTTTATCAGCAGCAGTAAGCAGTTTATCGGTGCTGATAAGCGACTTATTAGTGCCTACGATGTCATAAACACACATTTATTACCATAATTGTTGGTGATTTTTGGTTATGGGCGATTTTATGTTAGCGGTGTTTAGCTGGGAATGGAACCCCGTTGTTAACTTGGGAATGCCAATATTATATATATATATACACACACACACACCAGTAAACCCCCATATTCTCAGCGGATGCGTTCCAGACCCCTGCGAATAGTTAATATCCGCTAATACTTAGAAACCTCCCCCCCCCTCTAAAAACACTTATAATTGCCTATCTCGAAAGTTCAAATACCAAATGTATACCTAAAGTATCATCCTACATCAAATATACCTTAAATTATTATTGTATTACTGTATTAATCTTTGATATTATACTATTAATGTCATTTCAAAGTCATCTTAAACATTCGTACTCTTAAAAATATACATACGTACTTCTAACCCTTGTGCTGGCACAGGCAAAAGAGAGAGAGTTTATCTCTTTAATCTATCGAGGAATGTTAATCCATTTCTCTTTCAGCAACTGTCAAAAAAATTTATATGTTTGTTTTTGTCTACCAAAGATGTATTACTTTTACTATTCATTTTCAAACACAAAGAACACACACACACAAAACAGTATCTTTTCCTGAGAGAGAGAGAGAGAGACTGAACTAAGTATTTATCTATTTATTTATTTCTCACATTTTACTCTTTGGCATGAGAGAGAGAGAGAGAGGAAGGAAGTGAAAAAAAAGAAATTGATTTGATCATGTTGTGGCAACATCCATTTTTAAAGGTTATATTTTATGATAAAATAATGATTTGCAGTACTAATTTTCAAATATTAACTAAGTTTAATAAGATTAAATAAGGTTACATAATAAAAATAATAATTTCTCTCTCTCTCCCTTACTGAGATAAGGGAATTTTTGTGGTATGTTTATTTGTTTTGTATGATAAATAAATGATTTACCTAATAATAAGTATTAATTTTCAATTAATAATGATAATAATAAGTATTCTGTAATTACAACATTTAATGCATATCTACAAACAAATTTCAACCCCAATCTTTTCCTGAGTTTCAGAGCTCAGAGGGGAGAGTGAACCTGTCAGATATATTTGACAGGTTCAACCTCCCCCCTGAGGTCTGAAATGCAAGAAAAGATTGGGGTTGAAGTTTGTTTGTTTAAAATTTTTCATAACTCACTATAGAAATGCATAAATGTTATAATTATAGCACATTATTATTATTATTATTATTATTATTTGATAATTAGTACTTATTATTAGGTAAATCATTTATTTATCATACAAAACAAATAAACATACCATAAAATTCTCTCATCTCAGTAAGAGAGGGAACTGAGATGGGAAGGGAGAGAGACAGAGAATTATTATTTTTATTATTTAATGTTATTATTTAATCTTATTAAAATTAATGTTAATATCTGAAAATTAGTACTGTAAATCAATATTTTATCATAAAATGTACACTCTAAAAATGCTTATATTTGAGTTTCAAATTTCATATTATTACATATTTAATCATACAGTATTATTATTATTATTATTATTATTATTATTATTATTATTATTATTATTATTATTATTAATCTTGATAATATTTAATATTTGAAAATGTCAGTCATTTTTTTATCCTAAAAATGTATTTGAAAAATGTATTTGGTCATGAAAATAACATCAAAATACATTTATTAGCTAATATTTCTCGACGAAAAAGTCTGTGAATCGTCGAATTTTCATTAATAATATATAGATATGTTCCACAGAGAATCCCGCGAATCGTGAGAACGCTAATACGGGTTTAATATATATATATATATATATATATATATATATATATATATATATATATATATATATATATATATATATATATATATATATATATATATATATATATATATATATATATATATATATATATTATGTATGTATGTATGTATGTATGTATAACTTTCTATTTCCAATTTTTTTTTGCTCCTTTTAATTTGGTTTTTTGCTTTTGGACATTCAGTTATCTGGAAGCTTGCTTTGTAAGCTCATGACTACTACTACTACTACTACTACTGCTACTACTACTACTACTACTACTACTACTGGTATCAGGACAAGTGCCTGACGGCCACATGCCCGATGGACATCTTCCCGACGGACATCTGCCCGACTTAACAGTGCCCAATGGACAAATGCCCGATTAGGACAATTGGCCGATTGGGAAAACTGCCCGATTAGGAAAACTGCCCAAATATTTACATATATACAACCGCTCTTTTAGTTGAGAGAGAGAAACTACCGGACGATGAAGAAGCTCGTTAGTAAAGTACAATTGCCCGATTAGGAAAACTGCCCGAATATTTACATATATACAACCGCTCTTTTAGTTGAGAGAGAAAAACTACCGGACGATGAAGAAGCTCGTTAGTAAAGTACATATGTTTTAGTTGTGAAAAATTTTTCTTCAGTCACGAAGTGTCAGAAGTTTTTTTACTCTTGTAAGCACCCATGGATTTCGTTAAAACTCAATGTGTTGGATTGAAGCTTTGCTATAATGGTTACGTTTATGTTAAGAACAAGGAATTACCATCTGGAAATACATTTTACGAATGTGAATGCCGCCGACACAACAACTGCAAGGCCAAAATTACTGTGTGTGGTGATCAAATAATAAGCGAAACACATGAACACACTCACGCTCCAGATATTATTCGTCAAGATCTTCTATCTTTACGTGAGGAAATGAAGGAACAAGCTATTAAAACCCAACAATCATCACAGCAGATTTTATGTCAAACATTACAGAATGTCTTGGAAGGAGTCTCAAGTCAACTACCTTCTGTGAGCACAATTAGACGTTCTATCAGAAGATATAAACAAGCTGTACATGCTCCACATCCCATACTGAGAAATTTTTATGAGATGGTCATTCCAGATGAATATAAAAAAACGTGCAAAGAAGACAATTTCTTACTTTACAACTGTGGACCTGGTGAGAACCGTATACTTTTGTTTTCAACCGAGAAAAATATGCAACTCTTGCAATCTTCGAGTGAGTGGTTTTGCGATGGTACCTTCAAAGTAGTACCTGAACTGTTCTACCAACTATATTCAGTTCATTGTTTAATTTCTAAAAGAACGATACCATATGTTTTTGCATTATTGCTAAATAAACGACAATCCACCTATGAAGAACTTTTCAGCCAACTTTGGGCTATTAATGCTAGACTTAATCCATCTGCAATTTTGATTGATTATGAAAAAGCTGCAGTGAATGCAATAACAAAAGTTTTTCCAAATGCAAATATTAAGGGATGTTTTTTTCACCTCTCGCAAGCTATTTATCGGAAGGTACAAACAGAGGGGTTGCAATCACGATATCGGAGCGATGCTGAGTTTGCCATAAACATTCAAATGATACCAGCCCCGGCTTTTGTGCCAGCAGACAATGTTGTACAAGCATTTGAACACATACAAGAAAGTATGTGCGAAGAAGCAGATGGAGTAATTAACTACTTTGAAGATAATTTTATTGGTAGGATACGACGACGTAACAGAGGAAACCCACTCTTTCCTATTTGTATATGGAATATGCATGATCGTGTATGCGATGATATGCCATGAACAATCAATTCCTTGGAAGGATGTTTAACCATTTACAGGCGAATATAACCTTGAGTCATCCCAATATCTGGCATTTTCTTCAGGTACTGAAGACTGAACAAGCTCTTAACGATACAATCATCTACCAAATGCTGGCAAGACAAGAGCCTCCTTCAAAAAGGAAAAAATATCAAGACACAACCAAAAGAATAGCAAATATTGTGCAAGATTATGAAAATCGAGAAGTATTAGATTTTTTGAGAGGGATAGCTCACAATTTAAAATTTTAGTTTTATTTTTTTTTAAATCTGTCTTTTTTTTATCGATAACATACTTGCATATCCATAAATAAAAAAATAAATTATGTTCTTTTTATTTTAGCTCACAATTTAAAATTTTAGATTTATTTTTTTTTTTTTTTAGATCTATTGTCTCTTTTTTCAATAACATACTTGTGTATCCATAATAAAAAAATAAATCATGTTCTTTTAATTTTTGTGTTTTATTATACCTTGTTAATGTTTACCATAAGGAAAAAATAAATAATTAAAGAAAGTGCATACAAAATCCTTATGGCAGCAAAACAAATAATCGGGCAAATGTCCTAATTGGGCAATTGTCCTAATCGGGCATTTGTCCATCGGGCACTGTTCATTTGGGCAGATGTCCGTCGGGCATGTGGCCGTCGGGCACTTGTCAGTCGGGCACTTGTCCTAGAATCACTACTACTACTACTACTACTACTACTACTACTACTACTACTACTACTACTACTACTACTACTACTACTAGAACCCTAAACCCTAAATTAGCTCACTACAGAGTAGAACAGATTCTTGAACAATTCTGTACTCATGGATCCAAGGTATGTTGCAATAAGTTGTAACAGTCAAAGAGAAGGCTCTAGATAGAATACCATGCCCAAGAAATATGTAAGAAGTAACAAAAAGTCTGTGAAAGAGCAAAAATTCTGATCAGGAACTGAGTAGTCCTGATAGATGAGCTGTTTGGAGAGTTGAGTCTTTCAGATTTCTTCGTCCCTATCTCTGATTTGTTATTGATGCAGTGTCCCATATGATTAGGAATCTGTCACCCGTGTGCTGCCAAGCAACAGCTGAGACAAAGTGGAAAGAAATCTGGAGTAGGAAGAGACCTTGGAGGACAAAGGGTTGAAGATATTCAGGAAAAAGACAGAGTACCTGAACATAAATAATCAAAATGCAAATGTTAGTTTGTAGGGTGATAGACTGAAGATAGGGGTTAAATCCAGATATTCAGCATTAACGTTGATGGGGGAGTTAATTAGTGCAAACAGAATAGAACAATTCAGAAAATATATCTGATGTTGCATGTAGTTGGAGGATTAATATGAAGGTTAAAGGTATGCTTTATATAACAGTTGTGAGGCCAGCAGTGATATACAAGATAAAACAGTAAAAAAGTTAAGTATACCTTAGTTTAACCAGACCACTGAGCTGATTAACAGCTCTCCTAGGGCTGGCCCAAAGGGTTAGATTTATTTTACGTGCTAAGAACCAATTGGTTACCTAGCAACGGGACCTACAGCTTATTGTGGAATCCAAACCACATTATAGCGAAAAATGAATTTCTATCACCAGAAATAAATTCCTCTTATTCTTCATTGGTCGACCAGAGATTCGAACTCGCGGCCAACAGAGTGCTAACTGAGAACGGAACCCACTTGCCCAACGAGGAACCATAAACAAATAAAAAATGCAGTTAAGTTTCTTCTGCACAGTCGAGTTTTCTTCACAGCCTATAATGATGTATGAGCTGCGGCCCATGTAACTTTCAGCCACAACCTGGTGGTGGCCTGTCCTGTAGCATTTCCAGACCCACGATTAAGGCTTAACTTCAAACTTAAATGAAATAAAAACTATTGAGGCTAGAAGCATGCAATTTGGTATGTTTGATGATTGGAAGGTGGATGATCAACATACCAATTTGCAGCCCTCAAGCCTCAGTAGTTTGTAAGATCTGAGGGTGGACAGAAAATGTGCGGACTGACAGACAAAGCTGTCACATTAATTTTCTTTTACAGAAAAATAGAAGTGGCCAGTAAAGATATTACAAAAGAAAACGTTAAGTGTGGGTGATCGATGTATGGAGTAACAGATAAAGAATGAGTGAGATGTGTCAGAATTGGTAAAGGAAAGAACTTTAAGCAATACAGTAAAATTATGAGTGAAATTGGGAATATGTGGGAAGGATAGTGATAGGGAGAGGTGTTGGGGAGAAAGAGATGAAAACTCTGGTGGAGATGAATGGACTGCAACAGGAAGATAATGAGGAAGAAGGACTTGCTAGACAGCTATTAAAAAACATTTAAGACAAAGTTATGAATGAACTTTTTTTTTTCTTTTCACATTACAAAACAACAGTTGTGTGAATAGTGTATAATTATGTAAAGAATAGACATACAGTGAACCCCCCATATTCGCGGGGGATGTGTCCCACACCCCCCCGCAAATAGCTAAAATCCGCGAATACTTAAAACCCCTCTAAAAACACTAGAACTCCCCATTTTGATAGTTTAAACACAGAAAAACCCTGTTAAAATGCATATACCTGAGTATTTTAATAATTTTATCACAAAAAGTGCATTTACTCATGAAAATTATATGAAAATACAGTAATTAGTGAATATTTCTCAGTGAAAAATACCGCGAATGGGCGAATTTTCCGCGAATGATGGCTAGATATGTTCCACAGAGACACCTGCGAATGTGTGAGTCCACGAATCATGAGAACGCGAATACGGGGGGTTTACTGTAGAAGCGCTCTTCAGATTTGCATTTATTTATAATTAGATGTCAGTCATCCTGCTATGTGATAGTGTACATGTGGTAGTGCCCATCTGTATCATTATTATCACTTAAACATAATGTAACCAGATCACTAACATGGTAGAAGACTATACGGTACTTGTTTGAGAGGTGAAACATGGAGCAAAACAAGGTTATAAAGATGGTGAACAGCAAGAAAGGGAGAGACAAAAGGTACACAAAAGTATGTGCAATTTGTGTTCAAAGGGAAGTTGATTCAAGTATTACCTAAAGTGTGTGGAGCAAGGACCACAATGCAGTTGCACTGCTACACATATCAGGTAAGTGCTGAACTGTAATTATGTTATGTCAGCATGATTAATCCATACTTTTTTATACTTGTATAGTGTGAGTTGGGTTTTACTGTGTGGAATATACATTTGTTCTGACACGATATACAAACCATTGGTCCTTTATATTAGGAATTACTCACGGCGAAGCTGGACACGGCTGTTAAACTCTTGAACAAGGTGGTTAGGCAGTAAGCACCGTCAGGTAGGCGGGGAATACCCGCCTGCCGGGATGTAAACATTCCAGTTTGCTTTTGGCTGTCATGCATTGCAGACATGTTTTTGGGTCTCTTTGCCTGACTGTCATTAAGCTCTTTATTATCCCAGTGGGATCCTTCTGTATTTTTTGTATATATTATGTATGTTTGATATTTATTAATGTACAAACTCACGATCTGTGATAGCCTTCCATAAGCCGTCGTTCCCCTGCATCTGTGTCTTGGGTTTGATGGCCAAGGGCGTATTTAGAGGGGCTTAACCAAGTGGTAATGCTTCTCTTCCAGTAGCCCTTTATTTATATACTGAAGGCGTTCCCCTGTATGTTCGGAGATATTAGAGTGGGACGTAATATCTTCACTCCCCTACATTGATCGGGATGTAACAAGTTCGCTTCCCTTCTTGGGCTCCCGCTCTCCATATACAAGGACATGACTACTTCCTTTCTACTTGTGCTGAGTGTTGTTTTCATTGCCTGCACTATAGAGTTGTGGGGAGGGGAAGTTGGGGGTGTTGTCGGTAAATTTTGCTTCCACGGCAGCCATGGTGGCCTCCCCTCCTTCCTTCTCTTTCCCTGTAGGTTCTTCCTTATCTCTCCTTCAGGAGAGATCTCTCTACTTCGCCCTCTTCACTTGCGTACGGCAGTTTCCTTCGGAGCAAGAGGAGTCTGTCTCTACTAATCATCTTTGCTTTTTCTTTCAGGTTGATAGTGAGCATCATAGGCAGCAGTAGTTGGCTGGATATCTCAGTTGTGATATCTTTGCATGAAGGAGTTTTGATGTTCATACAGTGTTGCTTCAGGATCAACCACAGTACAGTACCTGGTTGGAATGGCATAGTTCCACGTCAGATGTGGATCGATCACTGTCATTGCTGGCATTCATGTATGCCGTGGCACTGCCTCTGGCATATCTGTGGTCCTTCTGCTCCTGCTGTTTCCTGTGTTATGCCCTGTTGACTTAACGACAGTCTCTGGGCGGCTCTTCCTGGTCTCCTGCCACAGCTGTCCTGATCGTTCCTGTTGCTGCTGGTGACTTTTATGAGACGTTCCTGGCCATTGCTGTAGCTCCTGCCTTCCGAACCGCTTCCATAGCTCCTGCATTGGCTGTCCTGAGCTGCCTGCTGCCTCTCCTGGTGGTCATGTCCTGGGCCATTTCCGTTGTGATCCTGCCTGGCTGCCATGGAGGTTACGATGTTTCATGTCCACCATCCTATAGAAGATGTTGGAGTGAAGGTGAAGGAAGTCGCCCTGTGGAAGTAGCCCTATCTTCTTCAGCTTATCTTCAATTTCGTCTTCTGCTGCCTCTTCCCTTTCTCTCCCAAGGTTCAAGGGGGTCCCGGGAACCAAATAGACCTCCGTCTGCCGAAGGAGAGGAAGGCTGCTTCTTCCCCTTGATGTCCTTGGACGTCTAGGCACTGCCTCCTTCCGAGGAGGCAGTGGGTCTCTTATTGGCTCTTCCCGACCTTCGGGTTCGGGAACCAATTTGCGTACCCCTGGGCTTCGTATTTTGGGAGCCGCAGGCGCATAGACCTCAGTTTGCACTCCAGTTCCCAGTCCTAGAGGTTCTGCCTCTAAGACGGGTGCTGCTTCGGGTGCTCATTTGCAAGCCTCCCTGGGTGCTCGAGATTCTGTGGAATATCGAGGATCCCAATCTGGTCTGGAGAGTACTCTCCCCTTCAGGAAAGGACAGGAATGCTTATCAAAGAGGCCAAATTAAAATTAAAAGTTAGAGGAATGCATGATCCCACTATGAAACAAATGTTTTCTACTGTAAGTAGATCAAACAATGAAACAAAAATGGAAATAGATAAGAGTAACAAAACCCTGATAGATTAGTCTCAAAGAAAAATAACCACTTTGCAAGAAGAAACTAATATAGCAAAGGACTAAGAAAAGAATACAAATATTTGTTCAAATTTATTTGAGATATTAAGAGAAATGGAAACACTAGAAGATAATACATGCACCACAGAAATATTAAAAGATAGTTATGATGAATTAAAAACTAAAGAAAAAAAAGAGGCCTTTAGAGAGAACTCCACCCAAGACCAAACAAAAACCAGCTATTATTAGAGATACATCCATTAAAATAAAGGCAGGATACCCGAAGAAAGAACATAAACCAAAAAATGATAAGAATATACCTTTGTCTCCTAAAGTAATAATAAAACCAATGGAAACAGATACCCAGAGCATCAAAGAAATAGTAGAGGAACAAACCATTAACAAGAATGATTATGTGATGGGAGAAGAGATTACTCCATCACAATAATAGGTGCAGCAAAAGTAAACGAAGAAACAACACTTGAAAACATATGTGGCTGTAATGAATGTTTCATTGAACTGTGCAACAAAAACAAAAGCATAACAAAGGACAGCTTATCAAACACTACGAAATTTTACAAGATACAGAAATAAAGAAACTACAGGCAGTCCCCGGTTTACGACGGGGGTTCTGTTTTTACGCCGCGTCGTAAACCGAAAATCGTCGTAAACCAAAAAATCGTCGAAAATCATAAGAAAACCTTACTTTTAATGCTTTGGGTGCATTGAAAACAATGTAAGCTGCATTTTTATTGAGTTTTTCATCAAAAAAACCTTCAAATTATGATTATTCTGCCGTTTTGGAGCCATATTTCTTCCGTTGGATTGGCGTACGACGCGTCGTAACCCCGGAACATGCGTCGTAAACCGGGAAATAATTTCTGATGAATATATTTGAAAATCGTCGTAACCTCGGAACGTCGTAAGCCAGACCCGTCATAAACCGGGGACTGCCTGTACTAGGTTAGACACTCATGAAAAGGACTGTATGTGCACTGGACACATAATGTCATATAAAGAAAAACAAATAAATGTTGTAAATAGGATTTTAGAAAAAATGCAAATTGATGATCCACAAAAAGAAAGTAACACTTGAACATACTAACATTATACTTTCAGTAATTATATTATACAATGGAATGTAAATGGTCTACAGACCAGATTACATTTGGGAGAAATACAGCGATTACTAAGGGAATATGAACCAATGATACTATGTTTACAACATGTCAACAAAACAATATCAACAACAGGTCAATATACCTTAGTATCTACATCTAGAGAAGAAGGAAATTTAGGTGCTGCTATATATGTACATAAAGTATGTTGTGACAGAGTACCTGTAAACTTTACTGACTTGCAAATATCAAGTATTAAAATATGAATAAAAACAATAATTACATACTTTATAATTTATACAACCAACCTAATAAAAATTACGACAATGATAAACTTAACGATTTACTTAACAATACCAAGGAACTACATTAATAGTAGGTGATTTTAATGCTCACAACCCAACATGGGACTGTAATTGTACAAACTCAAATAGAACAGGGAGTAAAATAGAAGAGTTCATGGATTCAAACAACTTGTGCTGTATAAATGATGACGAAATTAGCACATATTTTTCAAAAGCACATGGAACATTTTCCTCAGTAGACTTAACTTTATGTACAAGAAGTATAGTTGACAGATTAGATTGGAATACAGTTGATGACTTGCACACCAGTGATCTTTTCCCAATATTGATTTCATTACAAAATAATCCTGCAAAACATGTCCCCTCACTATAACATTTATAAAGCAGATTGGGAGCGGTATGAAATGCACACTAGAGATATCCACCATCTGAATATTTAGAAGACCATAATGAAACTAATAAATTTCTTGTTGATTTCATTAAAAATGCTGCTGATAAAGCAATACCAGAGTCAAAACCCTATCCAACAAAACACAAAGTTCCATGGTGGTCCGATAAGTTAACAGAATTAATAAGTAGAAAACACTCAATAGGGAGACGATTAGATAATTTGAATAGAAAGTTCAGTAAAATAAACAAAACATTATCAATATTAGAAGGAACTTTACAAAAAATGACTATATTATTACTAGAAATTGATACATTAAAACATGTATACAACAAAATATCTGCGAAATTTAAAAAGGAAGTAATTCAAGGAAGAATCATTGCGTGGAGGAAATACTTATCAAATCTCTCTAATAATACTCCTATACAAAAAATACGGGAAAAATTCAGGAAAATAAATGGTACCCATGTTAAACCATCAAGACATGCCATATTAAAAGATGGGAAAAGAACACTTGATCCAAAAGAAATATAAGTAATATAATGGGAGAAAATTTAGCAAATGTAAGTAGTGATAAAAATTTAGATGAACACTTCCACACAAATAAAAATAAAATAGAATTAATAACAATAAATTTTGAAACAATAGAAGATATATATATAATAGAAAATTTAATATGTCAGAGTTGGAATATGCTCGCTCGAACAGCAATAAATCTGCTCCTGGAGGTGACAATGTTTGTTTTGAGATGATCTGCCACTTAGCACCTTTGGCAAAGTCATACTTATTATAATCATTTATGGCTTCGAAATTTATTTGTAGATGAATGGCGTAAAGCTATAATAATTTCTATCCCCAAACCTGGAGAGGATCCCAGTAATGTAAATAATTACAGACCAATTTCTTTAACAAGCTGCTTATGCAAATTGTTTGAGAAAATGGTAAATGTTTGACTAACATGGTACATTCGAGAAAATAAAATTTTGACTCCCACTCAATTCGGGTCACAGTGTAACAGATCTACATTAGATTCTCTCTGTAACTTAGAAAACCGTATACGTAGAGGTTTTGAACAAAAAAAAAAAAATTACTGTAGCTGTCTTTTTTGACGTTGAAAAAGCATACGATACTACATGGAGGTATGCTATATTAAAAACTTTACAAAACAACAACATCCGTGACATTTACCTAGGTTTATACAAAACTTTTTGACAAATCGCAGTTTTGAGGTGAGAATTGATGATGTTCTGTCTAGAACATTTCCTCTTAAAAATGGTGTTCCACAGGGAAGCTCCTTAGTGGCACACTGTGTACTTTAGCAATTAATGATATCAGTAATAATCTACCTATTGGTATTAAAAGTAACCTGTATATGGATGATTTTGCCATACAGTATATTATTCAGCATCTCAAATAGAACGCAGAACGAATCGTTAATAAAATCATAGTAAAAATAGATGAATGGGCCTCATCTGTAGGCTTTAAATTTTCCATAGATAAAACTCAAGTAATCATGTTTTATAAAAATAAAGTGGAAAAAAGGGGAAGAAATAGGCTTAAAAATCAGAAACCATAGTATATCTGTTGGCCAAACAGTAAAAGTTTTGGGATCAGTATTCGATACTCACTTGAACTGGAAAGCCCACATAACATATGTAAAATCTAAATGTAAAAGAGCATTAAATCTAATTAGAAAACTATTGAACACTACTTGGGGAGCCAATAGACATACCCTTACTGTACTGTATAAGGCAACAGTTCTGTCCTTCATTGATTATGGAAGCGAAGTATATGGCTCAGCATCGGACGCAGCGCTGAAAGTGTTCGACCCTGTTCACAATGAAGGCCTTAGGATATGCTCAGGAGCCTTTAGATCATGACCAAAATCATCTTTACAAGATGAATGTGGTGAACTGCCTCTGCCTCTCCATAGAGAGCTAGTAACAATGAAAAGTGCTCTAAGAATCCAGACAAGTGATTCTCCAACAAAAAAATTATTCGAATTAAGAGATGTATTTATAAATGACCATCCACCACCTTTCCTAATTAGAACTAGAAGATTGTCTGAGTCACTGAAAATAAATATACAAGTGCCTTTAATAGTAAAATCACCTCCTCCCTGGACAATGAATAAAATGAGAATTTGCACACACCTCAAGTATTTATCAAAAATTACCTCATATACATCAGAACACGATAGACAACATACAATAGAGCATATAAGCCAAAAAGGTCCACATTACATAATATATACAGATAGATCTAAATCAGAACACTGAGTGGAATATGCTGCAGTGTCCCAAGACAAAACCTATCAGTTCTCTCTTCCTAATACTGTAATGCTTCGGTATTTACAGCAGAATTGTATGGAATTGCATCAGCCATAAAAATACTTGAAGAAACTTCATTCAATAATTTTGTGATTTTTGGTGACTCAAGAAGTGCTATAAAAGCTATTCAGTTACAAATCAAAAAATAATATAGTACAACAAATTAAATTATATCTCCATAACATATATAATAATGGAAAAAATGTAGAAATATGTTGGATCCCTGCCCATGTAGGGATCAAAAGAAATGAAGATGCAGACAAAGCAGCCAAAGAAGCAACCCACATGACAAGATTAAATGTGAATATCCCTGTTACTGATTATGTAACACACATAAAATGGGTATCATAAATAAATGGTAATATAAATGGGATGAAAAACCTGAAAGTAATAAATTGATACAAATAAAGCCTAATGTTAAAAAATGGAGTTCATCATATCAGAGAGAGACACGCACAAGTAATTCTAACACGTCTCAGAATAGGCCATACTCATCTGACACATGGCCACTTGATGAGC